>NW_010268360.1:0-4752 GCF_000690775.1 Eurypyga helias
TCCTGGCTGAATCCAGCACAATGAAGTAGTTCATACCCACACAACAACTGGGTTTGAGCCATTAAGTTTCTGGAAAGCAATTAAGTTTCTGGAAGCAAACTAGGTTTTGCAAAGAAAATCCCTCTACTGTGAGCCACGATTTCTGTATATTTGGGGGTTTTATGTGAGCTACTTGGCCCCTTCTTTCCAAGGAGGGAGATGATCTTTACTAAATCTTGGAAAGCCTACTGCAACTTTGCAGAGGTGAACCATAGGAGTCGTCAAATGGTGCCTTGTACTTCTGCTGGAAGATGCCAGACGGAAACACACGCATGTCAAAAACAGCAGGAGAAGATTTGCGACAAATTTTCCTGAATCTCTTACTATTAAAAGTTTTTTTCAGCTAACTTTCTACAATATTGGCCATTTAAAGTCACCCTTGCCAGCCACGGTGAAGAGCAGAGAATACATTAAATGCCAAAAAGTAAAGCTGAACAGTCCTTGTCACAGTACGTTATGATATGATGATAGTTCTTTTTCTGAACTGTTCCCTTAGAATAGCTATTCTTAGGGGAAAAAAAACCTGGTTAGCAGTCACAATATTAGGAAGAATTCTTAGTAAATGCCACCTTTAAAAGTCTGCCAGAATAGCTATGGAGATTGCACATAAATGGAATAAAAAACCCAAACCGTTTTATTCTAGTATCTGCCTTTAGCTGGGTTTAACTGAAAAATTCAATCTACATTGTAATTTATAGCCCAACAGAGCAAATGGGGAAAAGTAATATTTTTTTTTAGAAGTGTTCATGGTTTTGGCCAATAATCATAGAATCACAGGATGTTTTGGGTTGGAAGGGACCTTAAAGACCATCTAGTTCCAACCCCCCTGCCATGGGCAGGGACACCTTCCACTAGACCAGGTTGCTCAAAGCCTCGTCCAGCCTGGCCTTGAACACTTCCAGGGATGGGGCATCCACAGCTGCTCTGGTCTATAACAAACAGTTGTGTTAAAGGAACACAGCAAAATGAAGCGGTAACCCAGGATACATGCTGATACTGAGAAATATGAGCGGGCGCTACCCTGAGGGACGACAAGCTGTGGAAACAACAGTCCTCCTTCAGCCACAGCAGGGCAGTTGCATGGTGCACAGAGACAACTTCCGAGCTGGTCAGGAGGTCAGAAGACTCTGAGGAACGTGTAGAGCTGGTTTTAAGAACTCACGTGGCCTCAGGCCCGCAAGGTATTTGGGTTATGGCGACCGGTTTTACGGATGCACGAGCCTCTGCACTCTACGACGGCAGCACACAGCATCAAGCTACCGAATACTGAATCCCACAGTGAAATTCAGTAGCAAAGATGACTCAGATCCCAGCGGATTTCCCTGCAACCTGCAGATATTCTCCACTTTCTGCAAAAGAGAAAAGCAAAGCTGTATGGCCAGCGCCAGCACAGGGGAGTTCCTGCGCACAGGAGTGCTGCAGAGAGCCCACAGACAGCTTCCCTCTGCGTCATTAACAAGGATTTAATCCCTTGGCGAGCTCTCCGAGGACACTGCCAGGCTAAAGGCGGTCTGGTCAGGGAGCTTCAGGGGTGCGAAATACTGAGACTTGGAAACTAAACACGGCACTGTCGTGACAGAGCGACACTGCTGGTTTGAGCTGGGGTAGAGTCAGGTTTTTCACAGTCGCCAGCGTGAGGCTGTGTTTTGGATTTGGGGTGAGAAGACACTGACAACATACTGATGGTTTTAGTTGTTGCTAAGCAATGTTTATATTAAATTAAGGACTTTTTCAGTTTCTCTTGCTGCCCCTGTCCTCCCAGTATCTTCTCTACGAGGAGCTGGGAGGAGACACAGCCTGGACAGCTGACCCAAGCTGGCCAAAGGGACTCTTCATGCCATCAAACGTCATGCTTGGTATATAAACTGGGGGAGTTGGCCGGGAGGGGCGATCCCTGCTCATTGGACGGGCTGGGCATCGGTCAGCCAGTGGTGAGTGGTTGTACCTTTTTTTTTTTTTTCCTTTTTTGATTATTATAAGTAGTAGTATTTTCACTACATAGTAGTAGGTAGTAATAGTATCATTATTTTATGTCATTTATTTTCAATTATCAAACTGTTCTTATCTCAGTCCACGAGTTCTCTTATCTTTTTCCTCCGATTCTCTCCCCACGCCCCTGGGGGAGTGGGGAGGTGAGCTGTGTGGTGCTTGGTTGCTGACTGGGGCTAAGCCACGGCAGCAACACGGCCGCAGGACGTTGCTGGCTAGCCAATGTGGCTGGCAGCCTACCATCGACCCACTTCAGAAGTATTTTCTTTCAAGTGAGGGGAATTAATTGGGATTCTGGTTCATTACTTTTAGGTTCTGGGTATTTTTTTCTCATTTAACACATAAACACCCTCCTCATGTCCCCTGAATCTGGTGGCTTAATGCAAAAGCAAGCAGCAGACTGTCACTCCAGGGTGCCTCCCTTCACACTCTGTCTTAGCCTACAGCACCCTCCCTCCAAGTCTCCCTTAGAAGCTCCAAAATCAAGTTTTTAAGGCCCGCTGGCAGCTGCATTGTTAGTGACTTTCCTCACCGACTTGCAGAGCATTACTTCTCTTACCAACTCACGTAGAATGAATACTTGCAGAAGGGCCTTCCTTTGTCTCCTCTTCTTCCACAGCTCTGTACTGTTGCCCGTCCCACACTACCTGGCATGCCGACTGCGCTACGTATCGTTCCCGAAAACCAGTTTGGGCACGGAGCTGGATTTCCACAGGGATTCTCCATTCAGTGCTTCCCGTCTCCTTTCTGAAATTCCTGTTAAAAACTGCAGGCTGGCATTAGATTATGGTGATCATTACCAACAGATGCTTTAAATGTTGCTGTTAGAATCAAGTCACCATTGCAGTGAGGGAATAGCCCCTTGGAAAGAAACCGGGAGAGCTGGGCTGGGAGAGCAAGGCTAGGCCTTTCTCCTTGGGAGTAAGGAATACGGGCTGTGTCCTTATCCTCAGCGATTCTGAGCAGAGGGCAAGAACCAGCTCCTGCGGCTCTTCTTTCCTCAGCATGGTCTCAGCTGGGGATTGTTGGGACTGCTGACGGAGCGGAGCACTGCTCTCATGGAGCGAGAGTTGGAGAATGGCCCTGAGCAAGGACAAGGGAAACATTATATTCCAAACAGGGATCATGCTTGGGGTACCTGAACTCATTAATTAATAAATACCTCAAAGGACCTGATCCAAGATACTAGATTTGAGGTGTTTTCCCAAAGGCTGCAGAAGCCTCTCTGTATGGTTGGGAGCCTCAGCAGCTTTAGAGATGGAGAATGGCACTGTGGGTTGCCTTTGGGGGTACATCCCTGCAGCTCAGGTGTGCTGAATGCCATGACCCAAAATTCACAGCAGTAAACCCTAACGGGCCCAGAGGAGGATTTGAGCAAGGCTCCTCACAGCTTTGGTATGAGTCTGTTGCTCATTTTTGAGCTGCTCGGAGGTGATATCCAGCACCAGCCGCCCCGCCGGCGACCTGCCTGCCTCCCCTCCCTGTGGGAGACCAGGCGAGGGGGCAGGCCTCGGGGAGCACCGCTGGCCTCCTTCACGGCGTGGGGTCTGGTGGGCGCCTTCCACGACGGTTCGCCTGAGGAAAGCAAGCTTGCCGATGTACGTACGTCTGTCTGTATGCACACATTCCCGCACGGGACGTTTGGAAAGGCTTTCACGCCTAACTGGGGACACTCCCAACAGTCTTCATATCAAAAGGTTTTCTCAGCTCTATAAAGCAGTGTCTTTCAGGTTTGGCTTAACTATGCACTCTGCACTCTGTTTTATCAGTCATGTACAATACAGGCGTATGACTTTGTATTTGCTTTTCTTTCTATACATATAAACCTACGTATAACTATATGATTGTCATTCTTAAAGACTGATCTCTATGGAGCCGTGAAATAGGCATCACGTGGTTGTCCCATATTATTAAAACAGAGTTCTTCCAGATTCTGGTGGGGAGAGGGCCGAAAAGAGAGGGAAGGAAGAGAGGAACTTCATGCGAACATTTTTGTCTGGCGGGGACTGAAGGCATTGAAGGGACCTTTGCAAAAAATCACATCTTAAGAGACCTCTCGCTCATCTTGTGAACAGCACAACAACAGCTTGCAGGAAACGATAATTACCTCCTACTACCACTTGCTGGTACCCTGTAAAATATTCTTTTAAGATATCTAATGCGTTGAGGTGTGTCAAGTAGCTTTTTCACCACATGATGTGTGATAAACAGGATATCTCTCGTAATCAGAAATCTAAAGCATGCGGAATGTAAAGATTAAAAGAGCAGTGTTTTTCTTTAAATGAATGTAATCAATGCGCTTATTAGTTTGCTGCAGCAGAAGGAGGGAGTGGGTGGGTGTTTCAGCGCTGGCACATGTCTATTTGGCAGCAGTGAATAGCCTGAGTGTTTATAGAGAGAGCTCTGTGGAATCCCTAGATTCTGCAGATTTCCTTACCAATTTTGTCTCGGATAATTAAGGATTTTAAATAATAAAAGAAAAAGTTAAAGAGGAAGTACAAGCTCCAGCTGGATCAAATAAAAAAAAAATTAAAAAAAATTAAAAGAAGGGTTTTTAAATTCTCAATATTGCCTTAAAATTAAAAATCAGCACTAAAGCACAATTTGGCTCTTAAAAGTAACTATGGAAAACTGGCACCTGCTTCCTCAACAGATCTACTCCAGGGAGTATATCTTCTTAAACTAGTGATTAAAAAAGTTTCTGCAGCTGTTGGACCTGCAAGC
>NW_010268360.1:4855-19760 GCF_000690775.1 Eurypyga helias
AAGCTGTTGTCAGCCACAGTGATGTGCAAGCAACAACCCCGATGCCTTCGGATCCCATGCTCTCCTTCAGGCGAGGCTAAAACGTCCCGGCAGCCCTCCTCCTCTAAACGGATACACACACGCAGGGGTGACCACGGCAGAACCCCAGGTGGGACAAAGCCTCCCTGGGGGGCAGGGCAACCTTGGCTCAGGCACGGCGAGTGCATTGCCCATGGGAGCAAAATCCTGGGAGCAACAAACTGGTCCTAGCATCGCTGCCTCTTCCACGCTCAGGAGGCTCCCAGGGAGCCGGCCTGGCTGCCATCGAGGTGGATGCGAAGAAAGAGCATCACCCATTTTTGAGGAAGGAGGGGTGCTGCCCCAAAGCGGCGGTCATGCATCGTACCTCCCCAGCATTGCCAACAGCAGCAGAAACTAAAGGTCTGGCTGGCTCTCCTGCCCCATCTTTTCTCCTTCCTTCCCCTGGCCCAGCCTGGCCTCTCATCCTAGAAACGTAACATCTGCTTTATCTACAATTCCTAAAAGCCATAGGCCAGTTTCGACCTGAGCCACGAGGACTGGGCTGGGGACAGCGCACGGGGCAGCAGCGCGAGCTGCAGGCTGCCTGCGAGCAGCCGTAAGGGCGGACCGGGAATGTCGGTGTGACAGGCGTTGCCACCCGCTCCTTTGGATTCTCTACTGCAAAGCTTGGACGCTTCCAGAAACACCAAGAGCTACATAGACATTCAGTGCCATTCCCACTGTTGGGGCGTTACCAAATTCCTGCAGCTCGTGGTCAGGCCATTGCTCCGAAGCCACACACGAGCTCTGGAAGGGAGCAGCAGCTGAACTACTTCCCGTGTCCTAGCCCAGCGCCATAGGGACAACTTCTTAACCACAGTATTATTCTGAATTGCTCCTGTCTTGACAGCTGTATGACTTCCCCAAGCCTTAACTATAGCATAGTTACCAAACTAGCTCAATAAATACTTCTTTTTTTCAACGTGGAAGAATAAACTATCTTCCCTAGTTCTAATTCATATGTCTATAATCCCTTGATGCATACGTGGGTAGGTATATATATATATATATATATATGCATATAATACTCTGATCAAATACTACTTTATTATTAAGCAGTAACGTTTGGTTGACCAGAAACTGTTTCCTACTTTTACCATGACTGAAAGAGACCGATACTCTCGAGCAATCTATTATTTTGCTAGTTATATGAAACTAAAAGTTAAGTAAAACCAGCAGCAATTCAGAATGGGGGGAAATCTAGCTATTTCAGATGTGCTATATCTGGTTTTGTCCACTCAGTGGCTAAAGGAATTAGATAAAGTGTTATTCAGGGAAAAAAAACCAGTTGGGTCTTTCTTATGAATTCACACCTACTAGGTGCACTTCACCCTATTTTCTTTTTAAAATGTGATATCAGAAAGTTACAGCGAGCCACTAAGCCACAGAACACCACCGTGCGCTACGTGCACTCACGCTTCCCAGGTCGCCGCTCTGCCAGACACCCAGTAAGGAGGCTCCTTCCTTCCTGTGAAGCCAGCTCCTCCTCAGACACCGGAACCCTCTTCCTACCTCCCAAAAAAGAAAGATTATGTGTTTTTACGATCTCTCCGTGAGCCACTTCCCTGTGCTTGCATCAGACCCAACATCTGGCGCCAGCTTAAAGCGATCTCTGCTTTAAGGCTGTTGTACTGAGCCCTCTCACAGGCATCTTAGAGGTACCCTGTCTCCTGGGAAGCACCCAAATGGATTCCACAAGGGCCCTCCGAGAGGCATGGCAAAGCTCGCAGGGCTTGCAAGGCACTCAGGGTTCGGGAGGGGAGTCACAGCTCCAGAGGCTGTGCCAGCTTTAGGAGCCTCAACAGACCCTTCTGGACCCAAACCTCAGAGGGTGGAAGAGCCTCTTCACTCGGGACATTTATGTCTGGTGGGAGGGAGAAGGGATGAGCCTCCACCCCGCTCGCTCTGCCCTGGCAAACCTGAAGAAGCCATGGCAGAAGCGCAGCCCCTAAACCTCCCTGCGCCACATACGCTCAGGGATTTCACGGTGAATAACGGTCAGATCTTAAAACACTAAGAGCTTGACGTAAAGGGCCCTGAAGTCCGTAAGATTTCCACCGACTGCGGATCTGGCTCTGAGCGTATCACGCAGCGGGATACAACCCTTGGGCGGGACCAGAACGAGCACCGGCTGGAGGAGTCAGGCTGAGGAAAGGCGTTTGCTGGGTCTGAGCTGCGAGGTACTGCCGAAGCCCCATCCTGCATCCTTCCCCAGCACGCGCAGGATCTGCACAGAACACTGTACCCCGTATCCTTCAAAGAGCTTTCTCAGCTGTTCAGCTTCGGCAGCGACCGCTTTCCCACGCGACGCCAATTACCCCTCCATTCCCATTCCATCCATCAGTGGCCGTGCCCAGAACGGCATAGGTGAAGCACGTTAATGCCGCCAGCACCCTGTGCTGGGGGCGCGCTAAGCTGCTGCTAGGGGAAGGTCCCTCCCCACTCCTATTCTGATTTCCCTGCTGCCGTACTTGATGGCTGGCAATAAAACCGGGTAAGCAGAGCTCCAAGGGAAATGAAACTGCATCTGCGGGACATTTGGAGCCAAAACACGCAAGGTGGATAATTTGCACGCTGCATGTAAAAAGGAGTTACGCAGCTCTCTCCCTACTCCTTACATCTCCATAAAGCGTAATAATGGATTTCTAATTATACACCCAAAGAATAGGCAAGCTGCAAGACGCTGGGAGAAAATTGGAAAGGGGGAAAGAAACTAACCTAAAGGTACAGATGTAACGAGGGTAGTGACACTTCCATGAGGAGGCCTGGCCGGTTGTTCAGCAGTCATTCTGAAACAGAAATCTTTTAAGTGCCCTGATAGGAGTTTTCATTTTCAGGCAGTTTGCTACGCAGCTAAGTGATGTCAGACTACAAGCTGTCGTCTGCTACGATGACCAAAGAGGAGCTGTTTTCACACCCGTTAAAATAATTGATTCCTAAATTGCCTTTCTACAGAAGAAACCCATGGGATTCACGCCAGGCAGCGGATGAAGCCTTGACTTTTGACAATAAACGTTTGATAAACTTTGTGCTGAAGTTAAGGGTTGTATTTGGAAACGAGGAGCTCCTCAAGGTAAAACCAAATTCACAATGGACTGTGAAACACACCCAGTGTCCTCTTTTTACCAGTAAATGACAGAATTGGAATTGGGTGCATTGCTGCAGGGAAGGGGCACATCTCCTGCCCGTGCGAAGTGCTGGCCAGAGATTTTTCAATCCCTGGGGGAAGCCCTTCCCCACTGCTGTCCTGCTGAGCAGGGGGCAGCCCAGCTGCTGGCTGCCACCTCACCTGCTGGCAGGGCTGTCCCTCAGCAGGATCCAAGACCCCATCCCTAATGAATGACAGGTGACATCCCAAATGTTCTTCCTGGAGAGGGTGGTGAAGCACGGGAACAGGTTGCCCAGAGAAGCTGTGGATGCCCCATCCCTGGAAGTGTTCAAGGCCAGGCTGGATGAGGCTTTGAGCAACCTGGTCTAGTGGAAGGTGTCCCTGCCCATGGCAGGGGGGTTGGAACTAGATGGTCTTTAAGGTCCCTTCCAACCCAAACCATTCCATGATTCCATGATGATTCTATGAAATGGTTGGAAGTGCCAGACACCATCATCACGGTGCTCTAGCAAGTTCAGCTGCCCTGGAGTCTCGGCTACCACTCTGAGCAGCTCTGCCTCCTGCCTAGTTTTCTCCCGTACCTTGAGATACCCTTACGGGGCAGCTGCTCTGCCTGTTCCTGCTCTGAGGCATTTTACAAGTCTTCCAGAGGGCAACGCGTGGATATCACACCTCACGCCATCCACTACCCCCGGGGAGTTAAGGCAGCGATCACCCCAGCAATCTCTCTGTTCGGGGAAACAAAGGTGCAAACGCTTTTGTAATGGAATTTTCTAACTGCCGTTTTCCCTTCCCATTTTGCCAAACAAAACCATTAGGTGTGTCTCACAACTCGAGAGCAAACGAGTCCTTCCGCCCTGGAAACACTCGCTCAAGGGAGACAATGATCTGCTGTTTGCCTCACCTTTGAAATTAAACTGAGGTCATGGAGGGGGAAGGGAATTAAGAACGGGTCTCAACGTGACTTTTTCCACGGGGAAAGCAGCTCTGACTCCGTGACTGCTCAACCTGGATCAGTTCTCCGAGCAGAAGCACTGGCGCCCGGAGAATTCTCTCACCAAGAGACAGGAGGCCGGCAGCCTCAGCTCAGAAACACCCGAGAGATGTCAGCGCTCCTGTCGAGGTCTCACCACAGAACAACTTTTTCATTTTGGGGAATTCAACTGCAGCTGGGTGAGGAGGAAAACAAATTCTTACCTTGCAGGGGATACAATCCGCCGGCGAACTTGTACTGGGTAGCAGGGGCGAGCAACAAGGGGCAGCCCTTGCTCTAGCACCGCCAGGCTCCATCCCAAGACCTTTGCATCCTCAGCGCGTTCTCCGAGCCTCGTTTCCCTCTCACGGTGAACGCAGAGGGAAGATGCCAGCCGGGTGCTGCGCCGCAGCAGTTGCTGGGGGGGGGTTCCCTCCGCTGCCCCCAGAGTTACTCGCCGAGACAGGGATGTCCAGCTCGGGCTGAGCACGAGAGGCAGCACGGAGCAGAGAGCTGGGAGATCCCAAGAACCCCGCTGCCCCGCAATTCCGTACGCGAGCTGAGCGGGGAGGACATCGCGTGGCTGCGTGCTTGCATTCTCCCTCGCGCAGGGGAGCGGCATGAGGATGTTTTGTCTCGTGCGGCACGCTCAGTTTGCACGCCGCAGCCTTCTCGGGCACCGCTGTTCCTGCCCGAGAGCCCTCCGCAGGGATTTTGCCGGCTCACCCCACACTCGCAGAGTACATGGTGCCCAGCCCAAGTGTGAAAAGCGGCACGTAGGATAAAGTCACAAGCTCCTTTGCAAAGCGATGACCTCTTCCTCCTCCGTCACTGAGTCTGTAACACTGTTCTTACCAATGTATTGTTGACAATCAATAACCTCTCTCACTTTGCCCAGCATTTCCCTCTAAATCCTGTTACATTACACAAACACAAGTTCAAACACAAAAAAATCCCATTGATGCTTCCCCTCAGCTAAAAAGCATCACAGCTGCTACTGCCCGTACTTGATCCAGCACTCAGGGTATAAGGTACATAAGGTCTAAGTTTTAGAGGTGCCACCCACCCAAATCCCAAAGGGCTCCTCTGGAAGCTGAAATAAGGACTGTACCAAGACATGCTGGAGCTTTCCAAAGTGTTTCTGCCCCAGTACCACTGGTGCAATCACCTCTACCTTGGCATCATCGTGTCTTACAAGAAACAGCAGTTACTAAGTGCAAGCAGGAAGGTCTCGGGGACCAGCCCTAGAACAGAGCAGAGTTTGCTTCTGTGGATCTTGGAGGCAAAAGGGCACTTTCTGAAGGAAACGTCTTGCATCTCCTGCTAATCATCTCTTAGTCTGAAACAGCTCCCATGATGTACAAGTCTGCTCAGGACCCGTGGTGAGCACGCAGTGCCCTGCTCACGGTACTCGTTACATCAGCATCCCAGCATGACGTCTATCAAGACGATGAAGAAGGGGTCAGCACACATCTCGAGTGCCTCAAAGACTTGGGGTGTTGCAGTACAGACCCCCCCCGCGGGGCACCCAAGGCTTTCTTCCTTCACAGTGAGCAGGGTCCCAGCCGAGCAGAGGAACACCTGTTACAACTGACACAGCTGGTAACCGGGAGTGGGAGGTTGGAGGGGAATTGGCCACCAGAAAGACTTCAGTATTCAGCTATTTAATACTGAAAACACAGCAGTGAAGGCGACTGCTGACCCAGAGGTTGTGGGTAGATACTAAGCAGTATGAAGCCTAAAACCATCACTGCCCGCTTCTCTGCGGGGTCTGTGCTTCCCCCACGCTGTCCTGCTTACGTGGGCAGCAGCCCCTGCTCATACCTGTTTGCAGGACATTTAGGAAGCTACTACAACCGACACCCACTGGCTGCCACCAGAGCGTAAGAAATCCACCTGCTTCCAATTCCAGCCCATGAGTTCTTACCTATGTATCACAGAATACTGTGAAAATTAATTCCTACAGGCACAAGGATTTATGAAACTGTACAGGTAAAATGAAGTTAAATGACAGATCTCCCTCCCCTTAGCTGAAACCAATTTCTGGCATTTTATCTAAATAATTATATTTATTAGTTATGTATATGATTAGTATGAGATTGCTATGGGTAGGTTTAGGTTGGACATCAGGAAAAAATTCCTCACGGAGAGGGTGGGGAGGCACTGGCACAGGTTGCCCAGAGAAGCTGTGGATGCCCCATCCCTGGGCGTGTTCAAGGCCAGGCTGGATGAGGCTTTGAGCAACCTGGTCTAGTGGAAGGTGTCCCTGCCCATGGCAGGGGGGTTGGAACTGGATGGTCTTTAAGGTCCCTCCCAGCCCAAACCATCCTGTGATTCTGTCATTTTAACTTTGTGATGACTGGCACGATTTTAGCGTACCATTCCCAAGCTTCACACCCCAGCTGGCGTTTCTTAGCATAACACTGCAGTATTGATTTGAAGTTATTACTTACACACTGAAATCAGATTGCTGAAACGTCGCATTAACTTCTCACTAAAGTTTGTTTCTCTTGTCAGGAGAAAAAAAAAACTCCTGGAAAGACACAATCAGAATCGACCCTTTTGAAACCAAATATATTTATTTTTGTATTAATCTGTTGTTATAAAATCACTACTTACACAGAAGATTCATCATCACTTCTTTCCCAAGCATCCACATACCGCTTTTGTAAACAGCCCGTCTCATCAGACTGCAAACTGCTCCATCTCGTGGTAACACGGCAGCATTAATACAGCACAGAAACATCCCGACAGCTTCACCTTCTGAGGAACTGGTATCCACGCTGAAGAAATGTGACAATTACCAGGAACTGGTGGCATAGATATATTCCATTTGCCTTCGAGACAATTTTGGTGTCTTAACCCAAAGCAAGGTGGTGGAGGAAAAAAAAAAAAAAAAAAAAAAAAAGCCTGGATGAATCCCAACATGCACTGACCAGAAAGCACAGGCGGCTTATTGCTGTTTTTCCACATTCAGGAGGTATTTTGATGTTCAAAGTGCAAGCACCTGTCACACTCAGGACACCTTTCTGAAATCTCGTTGGCCAACTAAGCTGCTCCACACTGCGGGGGGTGTGAGACTGAGACCCAAGAAGCCTGGCTTGGACACAGTTAGGAGGCAGATGTTCAGGACTGCTTTTTCCAGTCACCTCAGGAATGCAAGGGAAGGAGAGGAACGGGAAGTTAGAACAGGTAATTCAAACTGATAATCTGATTCTACCACTGTGCTGCTGTCACAAAGCTAAATTAACCACCCCAATGATATTCCCTTACTTGGTTCTCCTGTAAGATACTTCAGTTCTGAGGAATCTGTAGAAACGAGTGCAAAAATGCTAGTTTCACCTTCTGATCAGCTTTAACCCTAAAGAAACAGCCCTTCTTAACAGAATTATTTAATCTCCTAACTCCTAAACGTTGACATGTATTATAGATGATTGAGAGGAACTTCATACAAGTGGAAACTGTAAAAAAACCCACTAAATTAAAATTATTAAACGTACAAGTTCGGGTTTTTTTTCCTTTTCCAAATGCTTCTCTCTTCTGACTCAGTTTTAGAATCATTTGGAAGCCTGAGCAATTGGCTATGAAGCAAGTGAGCTGGCTGCACAGCTTTAGCTAGTATTTCTGGGGATTTCCCTAAAAAGCTGTGATAAATTCTAAACCTTTACCCTACCTAAAACTTTTGCTGGCTCCAAACAGCAAAGGCCATGCCCACCCTTTTCTGGAGGCAAAACATTAAGGATTACCTTTAAAAGCGTGATGAAAGACTTTATATGTTGTAAGTACCGATCGGCTGTTGCGCTCCTACGGCTGTATTCCCTAATAGTGAGGTAGCAAAATGAATAGGGTCAAACTGATCCATTTTCAATTTTCTTAAGACAAAAATTCTACTATTCAATCTCCTCTTGTACCTTCTTCAGCCAGCACCGTCACTTAGGTCCGTGTGCTTACGTACGCACGTCAGAAGAACCCTTAGGTACCTGTGCCAGCATGGATATTCGCTCAGTGCTTTTATTACAAGTCACAGCTTTTACTGAAATACGACAGAGATCTATTTTGCTACACCACCAAATCAGAGTTAAATTAGCAACAATGTTAATTAAGTTATTTTGCATTTGCTGTGGTGTAAAACACGCCTTACGTCCCCCGATTTGTTTTTCAAGGAGTTCAGCTCTTGAATTCAACTCAACAAGTCAACAGAGTCATTTAGGCTTTAAGATCAAGCCCAGCCATTAACCCAACACTGCCAAGTCACCACTAAACCACATCCTGAAGCACCACATCCACACGTCTCTTAAATCCCTCCAGGGATGGTGACTCCACCACCTCCCTGGGCAGCCCATTCCAGTGACTGACCACCTTTCTTTGAAGAAATTTTCCCTGATACCCAATCTAAACCTCCCCTGGCACAACTTGAGGCTGTTTCCTCTTGTCCTGTCACTTGTCACTTGGGAGAAGAGACCAACCCCCACCTCTCTGCACCCTCCTTTCAGGCAGTTGTGGTGTCACATATTTTGATGGAGACGAACTACCTTAGCCATGAGAAATCTTGCCCAAGTTTACAGCGTATTCTCACAACAAAAAAGAGAGTTAATAAGCACAGTGTGGCTTTGGCGAGTAAGGAATCAGAAACACATCAGTTAAGAAGCATACCCAGTTTCTGACCCTCTCCGTTTTACTCAGTTCAAGAGGTCTATTCCCTTGCTGCACCCTCTGGAACGGTGCTCAGGAAAACAATGACCCATACAGATCACCCATAGTTGTTTATCACCTGCAGTAACCTGCTAGCACCTTTTGTTACCTCCGAGGTGTAATATTTTTTGGTATAATATACAGCAAATGAGAGGCAGGGCAGGTACTGTAGCACACGGAAAATCTGGCTGGGGAAGAAGAATTCCAAGTACTGAAATCTTCTAAACCAAAAGAAAGTTGGAAGGTTCCTTGTTGTTAAAACTACTCAGTCGAAACTTTTTCTGCCGCTTTCTGCTGGCGAGATGGGCCTTACACTCTTTTTTGCTGTAGCTCTAATTCCTACAGGAAAGACGAAGGGCATGCTCTACCTTGGAAACTCTGTTTATTTGACCTCTGTCCCAGGAAGGAAGTTGGCCATAAACCAAAAACTCACACTGCTGGGTGAGCGCTGCAACCACTGATCTATTTTGGAAGGCTGCAATTATAGACAGGAGGTGGGCAGCACTGTCAGCACCTCCTGCTTCTGATTTTAAAAAAGAAAAAAGTTATGACTGTATTTGGCAAAGAGTCCAATGCTATCTTTGTGCATCAGCCATATTCAGAACACGCCTCCTTGATCAGGCCCCTTGAGATGTAAGGGGTGGAGAAGAGTGTTCTGAGAGATTAACTTCAGCCTCATCCCTCCAGCTCTTTCTGCATTTGGGGGAAGAAGAGAAAAAAACCTGACTCCTCCAGAGGGTGATTCAGAGCACCTAAATTTAGGTGCCTGCTCTGAATCACTCCCTGCTTAACCCAGGGAGGCACCCTGGGACAGATTCCCTAGGCAAAGGCTATCCTCTGCAACTATTCCTCTCTCGACATCCCCTCAATCACCAGTTAACATTCTCACCTGTTTCTCGACGCCACCTCAGCTTAGGTGGGAAGTTGTCAGCTATCCCCCCACACCCGTGAGGCAAAAAAAAGGAAGCCGTGTCAAAGTTGTCTACATACCTGTTTAGGAGCTGCCCAATTCCAGAATTCACTAAGCACGTAGACTGATCTTTAAAACTTAACAATCCACCAACAGTTTCCTACTTTGTTACAGACTTCAGCGAAGATGCAAAGCTGGCACTCAAGCAGTATTTTGGATTTAGCATTTTGGCAAATCCCACCACGGTTTTCCTTTAAAATTTATTTAAAATTGTGGAAGTTGCTTGTTAAATAGAGAAACCATATAATGGAAAAAGTCTTTATTACTAAATCTATTTATACAGTCGTTTTAAATCACAATTCCACATGTTTTGAGATTCTGGCAGCAATTCTGCCATTCTTTAAACACTGGGACTTAGCGCTTTTTCCAGGTGAATTTCCGTCTGGCTCCCTCCTGACCAGGCTTCTTGCGTTCCTTCACACGCGGGTCAGGTGTTAGTAGCCCAGCTACAGAAACACAGAAAAGCACGTGTTTGTTTGCTGTTATTAGTTAATATTACAGATACACTACACAGGGGGGATTCAGGCCACCCAATACCTTCGCATATGAAGTGGAACATCTAGAAGGGTAAACACACTGAAGGGAATTTCATCAGTTCCTCTAACATGTTAGCTTTTCCTCAGTAACTGAACTTCCTTCACATTGTACTTCATAAACCCCTAAAAATATCCCACACTGCTGCATATCTATACTGCTTAAGCCTTTAGAGCAGCAGACTCCACACTCTGGACTGTGCACTCCTATCAGTAAAACATTTTTGACCGTGCACCTCCAATACATGTGTATTTTTTCCTTTAAATATTACAGTACCGAAATTCTAAGATCTTCTTCCTGCACCCCCACGGATCATTCTGTGCAACACTGGAGCACTCACACCACACCCTGGTGACCCCTGATTTAGAGTACACATAGTACAAATATATACTTGTACGAATATATAAAGTAGAATTGGCACTATCCAAAACATGTTCACAGTTACGCTCATCTCATTACAGACACCCAAGTCGTCACGATGGCAGGTAACAGGGGTATTCCTAGCAAGCTGTACTTATCAGTCTGAGAATCACAGAACCACAGAACGGTTTGGGTTGGAAGGGGCCTTAAAGACCATCCAGTTCCAACCCCCCTGCCATGGGCAGGGACACCTTCCACTAGACCAGGTTGCTCAAAGCCACATCCAGCCTGGCCTTGAACACTTCCAGGGATGGGGCATCCACAGCTTCTCTGGGCAATCTGTTCCAGTGCCTCACCACCCTCTCCGGGAAGAATTTCTTCCTGATAATTCCTTCTTTTTGATAGACTGTAATCAAAAGAAACTTGTTGCACAGATAGCATGAATGTACCTTTACTTCCACGGAGAGCAACAGAGTGAAAAACGAAATCCTAGCTGTGGTTCAAGCAATACACACAGGTATCCTCCCTACTAGTCCAGGAAGAACATACTTAAAAGCTCACTGCTCATAATTCTGTTCTTGCTGAAACAGTGCAGCGTCTAATCCCTGAGAAGCATCAAATACTGCAGTTATCCAGGCACGTTCTGTCTTATCCTAGGTAACCGGTAAACTCTAAATAAAGCAAGAGGGGAGAGAAGCTCCATCACTCTGTCTAGCTGCAAGTAACATGCTTATGGTCATTACTATCCCCTCAGAGGTAACCCTCTAGCACTTAGGTTTTATTCTCAAACTTCTCAAAATGTGAACATGATGCGACTGACCAAGTAAAACAAACACAACCTCAGGACCTTACAGCTCACTACTGCCTCATCCAGATTTGTTAGTGAATATACATTCATGTTTGGTAATTCTATGCTAAGGCAATATAAGCTGGTTAATTGACCTAAGAGAGGTCAGGAACAGATGGATAAACACTCCAGAAGTCACCCAAAATGTACACAGAGGATGCCAGGAAACAAGTGAGAACAATCTATAAATAAATGCAGATCATTTTCATACAAGGTTTCCCTGGGATTATTTACTTGAATTTGCACTATCTGATCCTTAACGATCCTTGTATTAATTCTGTTAATTACCAGAAACACATTAAGAAGCACTGAAATAATTTCAATTCCTACCTTGCCTCATGAATTCTACCTCCTTTTCTGTCACGAAACTCCTTAAGGCTTTTGCAGAGGCTAAACGTATTGCTCCAGCCTGTGCAGATCTTCCTCCGCCAGACACTGTGCAAACCATATCATGTTTTCCAACTTTGTCAAGGAACTGGAAAGGGAACAACAGCTGTTCTCTAAAAATAAAGAATAATAGCAATTAAAATTAGATATATACATGTGCACAAAGTTACAAGCTACGTACATTTCTTATCACAGTATATACAAACACAGTTAACTTTCAGGCAGAGATCCAGAAACACATTCCTATCTCTCACTTCCTACTGATATCAACCATATCGATGGGAAATTAGCAGCTAGGAGCATATTCAAACTGCCAGTGCTAAGTATTTTAAATTCAGCTGTACCAGTACTTTTGTTTCACCAACTATTTATACACGCCAAGACCTGTCAGCTCTGGGTATTCAAACTGAGCAATCTCTCACATTGTTCTTGAGCTCAGGAACCACAATATAAAATAAAAATCACATGAGGGACAGAAACCTCCCTTATATCAGCCTTATGAGAAATTTTCTCTGTATCAGACTGTGCACATACTCCAAAATCTGAAGCTTTACTCAAAGTGTCTCACCTTGTTTGCTTCCACTATGTTACTGTGTGCCAGAGTAATTACACATGCATACAATTCGCAAATCTCCCAGAAAACACTTAAAAGACATTGCTTATTATTTATTTATTTTCAACATCAACTGCAAGCCCTTTCTAAGGGGATGAAAATTTGAACTATCTGAATTGTCTGTGGTTGTGGTTTCTGCATCCCTTCAGACAGGGAGAGAACAAGAAACACAAAGCAAGGGTTACCCATCAGTTCTTACACTACTGACTCCTGGAAACCAGGAGGAAAAGCAAGACCAGTTTCCACAAAACAGATAGTTATACAGAAACAAGAACACAGCATCAACTCTGTCGACCACAGCACCAGAACATAATTGCATGGCATGACTTTTGCTGGAATAATTTAAGTAGCGTACAAATAGAGCATCTCTTAGCGCTCTCACCTGTCCTGCAGCACTGGGAAGTAACTTAAAAGGCTAACTCCATTCACTGTAATTTTTCCAGTCCCATTGTCATAAACTACTGCAGTCGCTCTTGCGGTTTTTCTTGCACCTTAAAGGAATTAAAACCAATCTGTTACGAGGCCGCAATATTCTAGAGAACTTCAAGCGCTCAAGAAGTTAAGCAAATCTCAGCACTTTCATGCAGCACCAGCTGGGTTTTTTTGGGAGGCTGAGGTTAACCAAAAAAAAAAGTTAAAGAGAAGGAAATAAATACAAACAATGAACAACTAGCTTTCGATGTATTTTGTATCAATATCTATTGGGGCAGGGGGAAATGTGTGTTAGAGGGTGGGAGAGGTAACACTGCCTCCCGTAACTTCAGTATACCAGGACACTTACAGAATCATAGAATCACAGACTGGTTTGGGTTGGAAGGGACCTTAAAGACCATCTAGTTCCAACCCCCCTGCCATGGGCAGGGACACCTTCCACTAGACCAGGTTGCTGAAAGCCTCATCCAGCCTGGCCTGGAAGATGGTCAAGGATGTTGACCTGGTAATGTTACAGTTGTTGACCTGGTAATGTCACAGTATATGAAAATAAACAGATTGTTGAACACCTGCATTTACCATAAGACACTTTCTAATAATATTAGAATACTTTGTAAAATCATACAAAGGTACAGGTGTTGAATAATATTCATATGGAAAAGATTAACACTTTAATTATACTGGTATAAGCAATGCTTTCTAAGTTTCCTCAGAAATTACTACTTACAGTTTGTTCTCGCTAAGCACACAAGCTTCAACTTAAACCATGACAAACTCTCTATGCTAAACCCTAAGACCAACCTTCTGTAGCACAAAGGAAGTGATCGTTCTCATTTGTTTCACAATTCCTTTGCCAGAGATTTTTCTTAATTTAGGGGCGTGTTGGGACACAAACAAGACTGTTCCTGACCTTAGAAAATCTGATGGCTTTTATTAAATAACATGGGCTGCGTGTTTATCATATCAACCTTCGATAACCACTGTTCTGAATATGCTGTTGCAAACAAGTGCTGATTTAACCCCAGTTTGGTACGCTCACACCTCCCTGTTGTCACATCACCTTGAAGCCGACCCAGCTAGAAGAGAGCTCTCTGACCATTGTGTCCCTGGAGTTTGCTGCCACCTTGGCTTTTTTCATCATCTGCTGCCTGCTGCTGAAGAACACAGGTCATTTCTGACTAAGGTTCCCCTTAAATGTACAGCATAGACATAAAGTGTGCGTGCACGTACACCTTGTCCAGAAAGATGTCGGACTTTCCTATCCGTGCCGCTGTTATGTCATTTTTTCTAGGCAACCACGGATATCGTGTATCAGATCGTTCTTCCACTGTGTGTCCCTCCACTGAAAGCATAAGCAGCCTGTGTTTAGAGGCCAGACAGACCTTCATGGCTTTCCTCTAACATCCCCACTGTCTCAGTACCAATGACTGATGCCCGTCTGTCCCATAATGCTAACTGTGGCTTGTCCGTTTATTTGAAAAATCTAGGAATTCTCTCTTTCTGTTTCCCGAGGCTGTCTGTAAATATCCAAGTGGTTTGCTATTTATTCTTTGTATCTTCGAAATTCTCCTTTGCTGGACTGCCTACAAAAGTCAGGATAAAGGTTACTTGGTGCTCTAACCCCACCACTTCTATACTAAAGCGACACTGTTACATCCACGGAATGCTCCAGATGTGTTTGCCCACACCCCTGCCCTTTACGTTCAATAGTCAACTCCCGCCAGCCACGAAAGTCCTTTTGTATCCTACAACACGTAGCACAACAAGGTCCTTCCTACAGAAGCACCAGTAGAAATACAGGTAAGAACTAACAGCTGATAGACTCTGGGCCAAAAACTTCCACTTCATTACCAGCCAATGCCAAAATTTAGTATGCCCTAAAATAATTAACATAGGCGCATAAAACGAAGTAGAATCATAGAATCACT
>NW_010268361.1:0-18662 GCF_000690775.1 Eurypyga helias
AACCATTCCATGATTCCATGATTTTCAACTTGATTGGAGAGAGCTCCTGCCTCCTGCTGCATTGTGGCCTTCAGATGCATGGGACTGGCATGGCTGTAGGTATCCATGACATGGGAAGATGCCATTCCTGGTCTGTCTGCTGAGGGCTACCTACTGCAGGGAGGGGAGGCAGGCAGCAGGGCTTGATTGATGTCTCTCTGGGGTTTGTATGCCAGCCCATGGGCACAGCAGAAGAGTTCATTGAATGGCTTCACTGGGCAAGATAGCATTCCCTTCTCCAGCAGGGACTAAATTGCCTCAGGGAGAGTCTGGAAATGGCAAACAGGCAGCATTGCCCATTGCAAATGGTTTGCATCTCTGGAAGTCACCATGCTACAGAGGAGTTTCTCTGTACTCAACCAAGTTCAGGGCCTTTGGGAACTCGGATCCAGCAGCAGGAACTGCCTGCATGCATACACAGGCTATAGTGTGTGGGCCCTGTGTTGACCAGCGCTGACCCTAAGAAGCCCCCCCTGACATCTGCTAAAGTTTTTCTCGCCTACCGTTTTCAGGAAGGTCTGCTGCCTTCTTACCGACAGCAGTGAGAGTCCTTCCACCACCGCACACAGAAATGAGATACCCTAACCACAGGCTTGTATTTTCTTCTTGATATTTACCTGGGATTGCAGCCAGATGGGCACTGAAAACTGGTTTCTGAGACCAGAATTTGGGACAGTGATAATCGAATCTGACCTCCTCTGTAACCCAGGTCAAGGAGTTTAACATGGTAATTCCTGCAAGGGAAGGAATTAGTCTTCCTGGCTGTGCCGTGAACTCTGCTCAGCCCAGCAATTTGTGGTTGAATTAGGTCTACTCAGTCTCGAGTCTGAAGCAATGATGAGTTTTTGTCTCCCTTGTGGATAAAAGTCTGGTTTGTTGCATGAAATGTTCTCCCCAGCTACATTCAAGGGACGTTTGACAGTTAAATTGGATTAGAGCAACTGTGCCCCACATGGTAGAGGTATTATTTGGATGTGTACACATATATCGTGCCACTAATAGTGTAACCCTGCAAATTCTTGAGTAAAAAGGACAATGATCACAATTGTGGTGACATCCTGCAGATGACTGTGAGTTATTTGTGCACAGTTGTGATTCAGAGGCTGTAGGAGTTGGGTACATTAATACAAAAGGAAGTTTATTACTTCCTCCTCAACTTCACTCCTCTGACCCTGCTCCTCTCCTGCCTCCACTTCTGACATTTTGTTATATGAAGACTTGTGAGGGAAGGCTGGCTATGTTTCAGGGGGTATCCACTTGTGAAAACTGAGTCATCTCCCACAAGAAGTGTCTTTATCAAAGTATCTCACCTCTTGCATAATATGAGAAAGAAAGGCAAATAGGTTGGAGAAGGGAGAAGGCTAAATGTTCAAAGCCACAGAGATCTCAATCTGACCCCACCACTTGTTAAATGACCAAATGGAGATCAGTCTTGGCCAGAGTCTTTCCAGCAGAATGCTGCTCCAGAGACTGCTCCTTGCTTGTCTCTCAAGATAAATGAGTTCATATGGAAACACATCACCTTGAATATAAAGCCACATGTGCATGTTTTGCATATATCTACACGCATACTTAACTGAATAATATACACAAGCAGATCCCTGCATATACCTGAGCTACTTCAGTTTGAACCAAGAGCTGTCAGTGCCTCATAGTTTCCAGCAGAGGTGATGTATGTGTATACATACAAACGCACACACAACTTTCCCTGTTTTCCCTGCCAAAGGCATGGATCCCCACATGCCCTGTGCCTTCGAGCAGCGGAAAACAGGCGTTTCCAGCATGTTGGGGCGGGATAGACCAGAGAGAGGTGCAGACATAAACCCAAGCTATCCTGATTGCTTGGGAAAGAGGAAAAATCTCTACTTAAGCAAACAGACACACAGGGCCCGCTACTGCCTTTAGTAAAGCTGTGCGCTCCTGTGGAGTCATGGGCAGGATTTACCCAAAGTGTGAGTTGGTGTGTTTTCCTTCCAGTCTTTTCTAGCTGCAGATCCAGTCACTTACCTGCGTAAAAGTCCTCTCCTCCACATAAAACCATGTCAGCATTTTACCTAGCAGTGCTCAGTCTGTGGCCTTCAGCATCTGTGCAAGCATGTGGGAAAAACAAACCTATTACCAGTTAGTTTAAACTTACTGAAGCATAATTTTTCCCTTCACCAAGACCAGCAAACTGCGAAAGGCTGGAGGCTGCCTGAGTGGTTTTAAAGAGCCAGAGAAGAGCCAGTGGTCAAAGAGCCAGAGTAAGAGCCTGCAACAAAATCCAGGTGAGAAACGAACAGCGGGGTGACTTCTGCTTCTGATCGTCCCCTTTCCTTTTCTATGGCCAAATGGGGTGGGTGGATTTCAGGTTGCCTGTGTCTTACAGAGCACAAGGAAACCCTGTTGCAGTACATATCACTTACAGTATATTTTGGGCCCACAGGTTTTGCGACATTCGAGTAAGGAAGTACATCTTATTGGCAGCTGAAGCAACCGAAGTAAAACAAGGCTGTGCTTTCCCTGGAAGCCGCTGCCTGTGGCTCACTGAATAACAAGCTCTCCTTAAAATGACAAGCTCAGCCTGGAGACTTTGATCAGCTGGAATGGGTAGAAATCAAAACAAGGCTGTTGGTTTGGGGTATTTTTGTTCTTGGCATCTGATGAATTTGCCCCCACGTAGAATAATTCAGAGCTAAGACTTTTACAGAGCTCTGAGATCACTATTTGCCTCTTTGTACATATTCTTTTCTTCACAGGGTTTTATTTTCCGTGATCTCAAACCAATAAGCGAGGAGCTTGTGGAGACCTGCTCACATGCTGAACTGGAGAAAGGAGGGGAAAACCCAAACCAGTGCTGCTGCATCTCTAATGGCACAGAGGCTCAGATAACAACTGTGGCTGCTGGAGGTTTAAGCTCTGCATTTAACCCACCTTTCCTGTCTCCCTTTACAGCTCAGGTTTAAACAACAAGCACGTTCTCTTTCCCAAGGCTTTTACTTAATTGGATTTTTGTTGTGCCTTTTTCTTTTTTCTTCCCATCTCTAAAAAATAGCTTGGAGGAACCAAAAAGAACCAGCACTCCAGAGAATTTCAGGCAGCAATCACACGGCTTTCCTAAAAAGCCATTTTCCACCTTACTAACAGGATGGGAAGGGAAGGGAGACGGGAGGTGTTTTGTTCTGCGTGAGTTGGTGATGAACATGAAATGCAAGTTTAAATCGGACAAATGTCCTTGCTGAAACAATCACCCTTGGAGGTGGATCAATATTGCTATCCCAGCTTTCTATATGGATGTGTAGTAAAGGATTTATGATAAAGGGAAGGGCTTTGGGAAAGGGCTGACTATTACACTCTGTTTGCCCTGTACTTGTTTTTCCTGGGGCCTTGCTAGTCCCACAGGGTAGGAGAGCTGGGATTGGCACAGAGGCTTCTTGACTCTTGTTCCCATTCCCGGTGGCTGAGCCATCACTGTCCACAATAACTGCTGCCGTGGCTTAGACTGTGGTCTTCACACCAGGCTGTGTAGTGCTTTCTCTAATGAACCGCCACAGCAGAAGGTGAGAACAGATGGGGTAGGGTACACACAGACGGCCCTGCTGAAGCCAAACGACGGGTGGTGAGGCACTGGAACAGGTTGCCCAGAGATGTTGTGGATGCCCCATCCCTGGATGTCTTTAAGGCCAGTCTGGATGAGGCTTTGAGCAACCTGGTCTAGTGGAAGGTGTCCCTGCCCATGGCAGGGGGGTTGGAACTAGATGATCTTTAAGGTCCCTTCCAACCCAAACCATTCCATGATTCTATGATTCTATGAAACAAGCAGTGCGTAGGTGCTCACTGCAGTTGCAATAGGTCCCTGAAATAACCCTTCAGTCAAGAAATACATTTCAAATAAAGTGGTGGGCAAGAGGATGTTGGACATGAGGAAATTGGAAGATATTTTGCACTTCGTTGCATAGCAAGATTTCTCAGTACAGATCTCCAAGGGAGAGCAATAAACTGTTCACATTGTGCTTATTATCAATCCCCTGGCAGTATATCCTAGAGAAATCCTTCAATAAAATTAAGGGTGAAGCCTTCTTCAAGAGAACTCTGACAGGCACTGTGTATAGTCTTGCCCCTCCAAGATTTTCATGGTCCCATGTCCCTTGGCTCACAAATGTACACATATGACGGTCCTCATAGCACAGATGCTTCTAAAAAAACAAGACTAGTGCTTTTTCTGCTCTCATGTAGTTTTGGCAGTTTTCAAATTGCACAGGGCACTTTTTTTGAAGAAACATTCATCCATGGGCCTTGAGCCAGAAATGCTGCAGACAAGCTGATAAAGGATCAGCTGGATCCAGGCCTGAACTCCTGGGTTTGGGTATGCAGCAGCACCCCTCTGTGTAAGTAGCATCAGTGACTCTGCAGGCATCCTGCAATCACTGACTGCTGGAGGGCTTCTCCTTTGGAAGATTGCAGCATCACGTTGTGTCGGAGCTGCAGTCCCTGGTGTTACCTAGGGATAGGACTGCTGCCAGAGATCTGGAGACATGCTGATTTCCACTCTACTTCACTGGACTGTGTTACTTTATAAAAGAAGCAATCAGCTTTCTTGCAAGAGAGCAGGGCTTTGCATTATTGAAGCATTTTTTGCTTCCGAATCACTATACAAACATTAAGTGGTGCATCCCCACAACACACCTCCAGGGGGTTGTGGATATGTTTCATCTTTTTTATAGTTGTATTTAATCAAGCAAACAGGAAAATAGTTTCTCATCAAGTCTTCATTTTCTGGCCCTCCGGTTAGACCCATAGGCATAGTCCCATCCTCTGTCTGGCTTGGGGTTGGCCTCGGATGGCATCGCTACAGAGAAACAGCTCACAGAGTAATCTGGGGGAAAGTCATAAATGCCAACACCAGGCTGCAGAGTGACTGCATGTCATAGCTTTACCTTCAAACGTAAATGGTTAAGCTCTTGGGCATTTGCAACCTTCTCCTCTCAGCCTGTCCTACACAGCTTACGGCAGTTTGCAACTGAAGCTCAACCTCTCCAACCGAACGGCTTATTTTGAAGGCATCTATTCCCTCCAGTTTACAGCCAAACAGGCCAACCAAAAATGACCTGGTGATAAAAGATGGTTGTATTAATCTCTCCTAAAGCATATCTTCAGGCTCCATTAACTCTATATAGTCAACAGTGAAGAACAGGCAGACATCAAGGAAGGGGCAGCAGGATGGGTGAACCGGTACCCTGGCCCCGAAGGACAACAGAATGTGCCATGCTCTGCCAGGCTTCTGCTGGGAGCCTGGTGCTCCTGCCCCTTAATCCAGGGAAGATTTCACACTCTTCAGAGGTTCTAAATAATTTTTAGTGACCACACTCTGTCTTCTCACTTGCCCATTCTCTGTCAGCATATTGACGTGTCCATATACAAGGCTTTTAAAATTTTCGTTTGATTTTAGTAAATAGAATATAGCCAGCTGACCACTGTCTGGAGCACCCAAATAACCTTATTTTTGACCAAGCACACACAATTTTTACATTATGCTGCACTGTGGTTTTCATGATGGTTAGAAACCTAAATGAATCACCAGTGCTACAGCTTTGAGTCCCATCCCAGTTGTCCATACTTCCAGGTCAGGATACACTGCAGCAAAACATGTCGGGCCCATTTTCATATGGCATTTCCCAGAGGCTCTGTGTAAATAAAAGAGCTGTGAAAGCCCCCTGACTGTTCACAACGCTTTCATGAGGGCAAAACCCAGGAAGTGCTTCTTCTCTATGCCTCTCATGTCAATAGCCTTTTAACATGAGATTTTGATAAAGGCCAATGACTCACTTCAAAGGACAATCCCACCATGGGATGGTAGTTCCTGATGGTCGGAGACTCTTTAATCTGAACATCATGGTGCATCTGATGAGAGGTTAATCCATGAGTGCTGTCCAGGTTTCTGTTTAACAATCAGAGGCCAAACATCCCATCTGAAAACATGACACTGTTGTTGTCCTTGCTCCTGTACCAGTCTACACGATTAACACATCCATATGTGTTTGTAGAGTTCATAAGGCAAATAAAGGCTGGATTTCCCAAACTGCAGCCACAGCAGAGTCAATGAACTTAGAAACATCAGTAGAAAACTCCACATCAATGGATTTCTTGCTTATGGAAGATCACTTGCATGTCTGGATTTCCTACCACTATTGAGAATTACAGCTGTAATCCTACATGAATAGTTTTTTAGTGTTTTAACTGCAGCTAACCATCAAGCGGGCAAGATAGCACAAGCCACATGGACTGAGCTCGTCTGTGATCTCACTCCATTACACAATAGTTTTAGCAGCCCCAGTGGTGTAACATTGCACAGAACGAGCTCCAAGGAGTTAGGGGGTTATAGACAGACCCAAGGAATTATTTTATGTTGTAGGAGAGAGAAATGGGAATGCATGGGAGTTCAAAGTCTGGATTACCGTAAAGCCAGCAAAACACATTCCTATAGCCTGCAAGCGTATGAAGACATCATTCTTGGCTCATTTCCTTTTCGCTTGCCTGTAGCAGTCACAGCAGTTTGCAGTCACAGCTTCAGCCCTGCTTTATTTGTGCTACACCAATGTTTCAATAAAACGTGACTGTGGGGCCTGATCCTCACCTAGTAGGTAGCTCTCATGATGCCGCCACGTCTGTGTGAACACCAGCCAGGGCTCAGGCTGGCAGCTCTGTCCGGGGCAGGGAACTGCTATTTCCATTACATTATCTCTTTCACATATTGGCTTTTTTTTTTTTTTTTAACGTTTCATCCATAAAATGTGCTCACATTCAAACTTGTTCTGGACCAGATCTCCTCCAGAAAGTTTGCACTTTAAGTTTCTATTCAATTTTCGATATTTTGTTTGTAGGGAAGCACTGTGAAGAGCAGCCTGGGCTTAAATACACCCAATTCAGTTTGGATTTGTATCAGCACCGAGTGCCTGCTGGGGGGTGAGGCAATGGCAGGCTGAAGGCTGAGAGAACTGAGGACGTGGGAGAGATGGGGTGACACTGAAAGAGCAAGAGAGAAAACAGGACTCTGCAATGTGGGCTTCCCACCCTAATAACAGGAAGGTGCAGAAGGAAATAGAACCATTAACCTGCCCCCCTCAGGGATTGCTGCCCAAGACACACAGGGGATATTTTGCTCTCCAAGCCTTCGCCAGCCCTTGTGTTTCAAAGCTCCTCTGTGTTTCAGGGCTGTCCCTGGTCACTCTCTCCTCCAGCGGATGGTGCTGACTTGGATGCCCTGGCCAATGCCTGCACTTATTCTGCTGCCTCTGTGTATCGTTGGCTCCGTCCCTGAAATGTTTTGGTCAAAATGAGCCAGTTTGCTGCAGTCCCCTGGTTTAAACACTTCAGATTGCTGCTACTGAAACCCACTGAGGAGCAACTATCCAAGAACATGAGCGAGCTGACCTGATGTGCTGATTTTAGTCAGGAGAGAGCACAGGTCCTTAGAAACTTGAAAAAAAGAACCTTGAAGAGTTTTAACAAACCCCATTATTCTGACAGTTTAGATTGTAAAAAACACTAATGCCAGATTTGCTATCACACCCAAAGCATTGATAGGTCCCCCTGACACACTGGTCAGGAGGAAAGCTCATTAAACCAGCTAGGACCTCATGTATGTTTTTCCTACCAAAACAGCTGTCCCAGTATTTTAAACAATTGCCATTTCAGGACCTGATAGGCTGCAATCACAGATCTATCTATGGCATAATATCTGCATTTTTTATTCCGTTTGACTGGATTTCTGATGATGTGTCATATATTTTTAGTGGGTTTTGCCCTCTTCCATAGTCAGCACAGTCTTTAAAAGAAACCTCACTCCCATCTGTGTGCTCAGTGCTTTGCAGAGCTTTCGTGTTTACCAAAACGTATCCCCATGTCCCTCTGTACCTCCCTGGGAGCCTTCGTGCAGCAGCCTCCTGCAGTTGTTTTAGTTATCTGTATACTTTTCTCCTTGAATCAGATGACTTCTCTCTTCCTAGACAGATTACACAAACCATTCCTTACCCAGACAACATGAGTCTTTCCGCCCCCAGAAATTGCCACACAGCTCCTTGCTGAGCCTTTCTTTCCACAAATACTACATGCCCAGATTTCTTAAATTCTTGATCATCTTCCTTGACTCAGATGTCAATGACCTCTGTTATGATGCCGATGTAATTTCAGACATGTACATCTGCAGCTGGAATCCTATTTAATAGCTTTTTTCTTATTATATAAATAGAAATATATACTGTAGTCCTCCGTGGGTGGAGCAGTGAAATTACCATGATGGTTCTGTGACCCGTTAGCATCTCTGACCTGGTTTAACACAAGCTGGCTCACATAGCCTCTTACTCAGTGTTTTCCATGGATGGGATGCAGGCAAGCCATGTACACGGAGTTAATGGGTTTATGTCATGTGTAAGGAGGCAGGAGAGGGTGGGAGGGAGTTCATGACACCTAAATGAGGTGTTGTAGTTATAACCCTAATTACCCAGTCTCTTTCTCTAACCACTGTTTAACCTAATCCCCTTCCTCCTGCCAGAGGGACAGCTTTGATTTTCCCATGCCACTCCCGACAGCTCTGACCCCAGGACAACTTCACTGTAAATGTGGTGACCCGAGCCAAGGCACACTATATGGGACCATCTTCACAGTATGGATCATCTTCAAGGGCGTGGTAGCAGAATTGAGATTCTCATGCTCAGCCCAATGAAATTCAGTGGAAACAATGCAATCAGGAGATTGAGATCTATTCCAGTTTTACCAGGAAATCATCAGCTGCTGAGTTAACAGTGATCTGTTTTCTCCACAGAAGAGTTTCCTCCAGAAGATGATCGCCTTTATGTCCATAATGACGTTGTTTTCACAATGTCTCTCTCCTTGTGAAAAGGCAGCCTGTCTGGCGCTGCTCTATGTGGTCAGTAACACACATCTTTAAGAAGGATCCTATGCTTTTACAGCTTCGCTACCCCTACTGCATCTGAGGACCAAAACCTCCTCCCTGTGCTACGTTGAATGCTACATCTGCAACACAGTACTATCGTGCTTATAACCAGGGGTGACTTCTTTCCTCAATCTCTGCTTTCTGGAGTTCTGCTGTTGTCCCATGTTCCAGCCTCCTCTGTTCCCATATGTATGAGCATCCTCCTTCCCCCATCCTCTCTGTGTGGCCCTGCCACACTTCAGCTTGTCTGCCAACTTGTGTGGTTCACAGAAATGTAGAACAGCCCCAGTTGGAAAGGACCTCGAAAGATCATCTGGTCCAATCTTTCATAGGAAAGGGACCCTAGGTGAGATTTATCTAGCACCCTGTCCAATCACATCTTAAAAACTCCAGTGATGGGTACTCTACCACGTCCCTGGGAAGGTTGTTACAACTCTCACTGTAAAAAATTTCTTGTATCAAGATGAAACTTCTGGTGCAACTTGCACCTTTGGCTCCTTGTGAAGAGTCTCCGTCCTCTTTGAAGCCGCCCTTTAAGTACTGGAGTTCTGGGATGAGGTCCCCCTGAGCCTTCTCTTCTCCAGGGAGAAGGGACCTAACTCTTTCAGTCTTTCTGAAGACTAGTTCTGCAAAACTCGTGCGTTCACAGCATCTCCTGCTACACATACCGTGTTTATACAGGATCCCCTTGCACAGCCCATGTTTACTGCCCGTGACCCTGCCACTCTCCCGTGTTTATATTCTGCAGCCCATATTTACATCCTGTGACATCCAAGGCCCTGCTGCCTCTTCATGTTTTTTTCTCCCAACATCTGTTGCTCAGCGCACCTTTGCTCTTAGGTTCAAAGTTTAAAATGAAATCTAGCCATAAGCAAAAGATTAAAAAACCACAAGTGAAACCAGACACCTATATCCTTGCGTACTTCTGCCGATGTCCTTGATATGAAATGATCTTTCCATCCCTCTTGATACGCAGCCAATGGACCCTTTGTATTGTGTGGGATGCAGAGATCAAAACAAGGACATTTAATGAGCTCATTTCCAACAATACTTGAAAGTTGTATTTTCCTAGTGTATTTCCTAAAATCTTTCTGGGTATACTCTGCATTTCTCTCATTAGAAACATGCTCTTCCAGAGAGGCTGCTGAGATTGCTGAGAAAGGTACTGCCCTCAGTCGGAGGTCGAATCACAAGCTGAGGTGCCTAAACTCACATTCACACACAGGCACAGAGTTAAAATTCTCAAACATGCATCGACCTTCTGAACCCAAGCAGCTCACTAGAATTCAGGGTCTTGTGAAACATTTCAGTTATAGGGAGAAAACTGAAGGTGGGTTCAAACATTTTTATACCATCTGGTTTGCTGCAAGAAAGTACAAAGTTCTGCTTCCCTGAACACAGAAGCAATAAGTTACTGTTCATGCACAACTGGCTTCATTTTAATCACAGTTCCCAAACTGTGTGAGCTCTTCCCAGGCTTTCTCTCCTGCACCCTTTCCCCAGCAGCACATGGCTGTGATTTTTCAGGCTGCCTGACTGACTTCCCTTCAGCTTCTGAGCTGGGGCTCTCTGCTGCTCAGACTTGGGCTTATCCATTGCTCTGTTTGCACATCCGGAGTCCAAATGATCCCCAGAAAAATTTCTTCACTGGGGCTTATCAAATTCCACTGTTATCAGTGCCTTTCTCTGTGCTTACACTGGGCTTCTGAGGCTCCTGATTTCCTAAAAGACGTTAATGGCATCTTGCAGTTAAATTAAACAAAGTCAGGGGAGGATGTGCTGGCCAGGAGCTTTTGCTCAACCTCCAGCCCAGCTTTCTGGTTTCACAGCCGAGCTGTGCCGTCCCATCCCCGTCCCCGTGCTGGGGATCCACTGCAGAGGCTGCATCCAAGTCTCCTCCAGCACCCCGTCACCCCATGGTCAGTGCCAACCCTACAGCTGCCAGCGCAGCCTCTCCGATGCCTGCTTCCCCTGCTACTTCCCCTAAAGTTACACTTTCTATTTAAATGAGCTCAGTCTGGCTTTTCGGGGGGCTGAAAGGGCGTAGAGGCCACTCACACAAGAGGCAGATCTGACACAACTGCATGAAGGGTGCACGCTCAGAGGCGTCATGCACACCACAGCTCACGCCTATCCCACACTATCACTCACATACCCCTCCCGGAAGCACCGCAGCTTGTATGGGGCTGCAGAGGGTCGTTATTTCCAAGGCTGCAGCACACATTCTGTTAGAACTGTGCCTTTTGTTTCCTCAGAATTCACCTGGATACAGTGTGCAGCCGTGGCTTTTATTATGCCTCTTCTTTTTTTTTCCCCACATTGCATTTTTGAAAAAAAAAAATGGTTATACTGTAATCAGACTCCCTTCACTCTTGTTTTTGATAATTTGAAGAGGTGGAGCTCATATTTCTCATTAGAAGTGGTTTTTCTGCAGCGATCAACTTGTTCCCATGACGTATTTCTTGACATCTCCAGTTTGCCAGCATACTTTTAAAAGAACACCAGAACTGGAGTATTTTTTTCCAGGATCAGCTTTAGGCAATTAGAGAGGCAAAATGTCTTTGCTCCTACTAAAAAACTTCCTTGCTCCTACAGCCAAAATTACTTTATCCTCTTCTGTCTCCTAGGACCTCATGCTGTGTTGCTTGTCAGTCAGGAGCCCTAAATCCTTCCTGCGTTACAGCTTTTCAGAGGCAGCCTCATTCTGCAGATGGTCAGCTCTCTTTGCTATGAAATCTGTAATTTTCCATCCCTCTGATTTAAAACAAGTTGTTTGAATCAGCTCAATTTAGCTCTCTCTCCAAATGTTTCTAGATGACAGCCTTATCTTCATCATTATTTATCATTCTGTCAAACTTTGTGTCATCTACAGTAAATTATCTCAGCAGTGGTTCTTATATTTGCTTCCAGAACAGTGCAAAAAATATTGACTAGCACTGAGTATATACTGATCCCTGCAGTTCATCATCAGATGATTCCCCGTTGACAGTCACTTTTTGAGACCTATCAATTAGCGTTTTTGTGATCCAATTAATGTGTTCTTTATTGACATTGTATGCTGTTCTTCTTAATTGCACTGCTGCAGGAGTACCAAGCTCTAGAAAGCCCTATTTGCCATCACCACTCAACTCTGCAGTCCCCCCAGTAATGAAATCAAACTAGTCTGAAAAAGACAGTGAAACATGTGTCTGACGTTAATTATGTTCTTATTGTTTCCTTCTTTGCTAACTGAATCTTGCTAATGGAAGTATTCCCATTAACTCGTCTGAGAGTAGCAGGGTAGCTGGCCTGCAGTTACGCAAATCATCTTGATTTCCATGTGAGACTGCCTTTACATGGGCCTATTTCCAGCCCTCTTGAACTTTCCAGCTTTTCCAACATTTATCATTGGTGCGCCAAGTCTCCCTCCCTGAACTCCTTTATGTTTCTTGAGTTCAAGTTACCTGGACCTACTGATTCTCAAACACATTTGCCGTCGTGCTGTTAACAGACTGGGAAGCCACAGAGACCCTCTGTTCTCTTTCTTGCCAATACAGAATTATTTCTTGATTGTCTTCACTTTCTTCCGTGGAGCTCCCAAAAGGGGAGGGGCGTTCTGACAGCAATTTTACAAGGAAGCTCCGAAGTCTGGTCCCTGCGCCAAGTTCCCCATTCAGGTAGGGTGTTTTTGTCTGGCTCAGCCCTCTCTGGATATAAGCATGTTGGCAAATAGGACTGGCAGAGACTTGCTGTGATATAATCTTGTGGCCTTATGGTATAATCCCTTTCACAAACTGTTTAAGCTTAAAAGTGACTGGATTGCTTGTTTCTCTGGGAAAGGCTCAGAGAACCTCATTCCTCTGGAAGAAACTTCCAATTTCCAGCCTAACCTTACTCATGGCTAGTTTGCAACTATTTTGCTGCGCCAACATTTTCCTTTTTCTTAAGCAGTCCTTTCCATCCCTGGCCTGTACTCCTGTGTTGTAAACCAGCCATGTTATACAACAGTCTTTGACGTGATCAGCTAAAGGGCCAAGGTGTTATGGTTTCTCTGTGGCTGACAGACTCCCTGTTCTTCCAACCATTCAAGACATTCTTCTCTCAACTTGTTCCAGTTTGAATTCTTCTTTCCTGATCTTAGGATGACCAAATGGGGTCTTTATCATGGCTTTGCACAACAGTACTGATATTTCCCTTTTTTGCTTCACTCAATGTGTCCCATTCCTCTCTCTTAAATGCCCTATTACATGTATTCTTGCTTCCTTTATGGGATGGAGACACTAAGGAGATGGCAAGATAAGTAAAAATACAAATACATATTAAATAAGTCATAGACTGTGTTTTCCAAAATTTCCAATTTAGGGGATTAATCTCACTCTCATGAGTGTTTCAGCTCTAGTGCAGTTTTCCATAGTGCTTAAGCATGTGGTGATGTACATGTAGCCCTTAAATTCACATTCTGGTAAGACCTTACCTGCACCTTTAGGTCCCTGAAACATCTGACCTTAAGCCTGTGGAGTACCTCTGGAAAAGGATTTCAGCTTGTAGGTCACTAAAGCTTTTTTAAAATTATTCCTTTAGAGGTCATACAGTGGGCATGGTGTGCAGCTCTAAGAGCACTGTAAACGGGATGCACAAGTAGTGACTAATCATAACTGTCTGGAAAGTCTTTAAAGTATTTGACTAATAAAAGCAACAGAAGAATTTTCCTTAAATAGTCTTATATGAGGGAAAAGCCACCAGAAGTTTTCCATTGAAGACTGAAGGATAACTCACTAACAAACATTGATACAGAAAAGGAACCTGCACAGGATCCCTGGTTTCTCACTTGCATCTGCTCTGGGAGTTTAGTGCCTAATATTTTTATGGCGTTGGCTTTCCTGTTTTTATGTCATGCTTATCACCTTACAACTTGCAGAAAATTGGCCTTTCTCACATTTGGCAAGGATTCAGGTTCCCCCCACACACAAAGGGAACACCCAGAAAGCTAGGAGGGATGAGTGGGGACAGAGGATGGTCACTGCCTGGGGAAGACCTACGTGACCATCCCTGGATGTCTTCAAGACCAGGCTGGATGAGGCTTGGAGCAACCTGGTCTAGTGGAAGGTGTCCCTGCCCATGACAGGGGGGTTGGAACTAGATGGTCTTTAAGGTCCCTTCCAACCCAAACCAGTCTATGATTCTATGACCTCAAAGGAATGAATATTTTTCTATTCTGGCTTGGTGTAGGTGCACGCCTGCTCTCCCTTGGCTGTGCCACACTGTCAAACACAGGCTCTTGACCTACTTATAGTCCTGCGTGAACGGAAGAACATGCGGGAGGTTTTGGTTGAGCCGTTGTTGTGCCTGCCTCCTGTCCATCGCAAATCAATATTGCAGCAGGTCGCTGAGATCAGCTGCATTTCAGATCACAACCAGTTTGTGTTGCCATTAATTATTTTCTCTCTGGTTGACTGTGGTGTGCTATGGCAGCTGCTGACTCCTCCTCATCTCTGACAGCACAGCGTCATGTTACAAGTACACCAGCTTTGGAAGTAGTTGATATTTAAAACGGTGCTCTTGCTTTGCTCTCTCCATCCTTCGCTGCACAGTTTCTCCCCAACTCACTCCCGCCCTGGTGCTTTCCTGACTCCACAGTAAGCTGGCGCAGAGGTTCAGCTCCCCCAGAAACTACTCCTTATTTTGGGGGGTTATTGTTCCCACGGGTTAGCACCAAGAGCTGGTTCACAGTGAGGTCAGAGTACTGCTCCTTGTTCAAGGGAAACCAGGGAGTTGATGGGAAAGGGGCGCAGGAGTACAGTTTTCATGAGCTGCAGTTGCTAGTTTGGCTCTGCAACATGAACCCTCAACCCAGAAAACTCTGGATCTGCCTGCACAAAGAGTTAACGTCTCATCCATAGCACTTTGCTGTGGAGTGAAGTTTGCTTAATACAGTCCTTTGAAAGATGTTTTGGAAAAAAAGGATGGATCTGTTCCTGTGTTATCAGCTCTGGCATTCCATTTCTTAGAAACAAAGATGATTGTTAGTCATGTCTGCATGGAAGACATAGAGAAGCCAACCTTATTTTAACGTATGACTATTCTTACATTAGTGGAGAGAAGATAATTAACTACCCCATAATTAACTTTATGGTAATGCTTTTCAAAACAGACAATCAAATTCTAACCATGCGTGCATTAAAATATTGATATAAAGCCTCTGCTCTAATAATGATAAATATCTAATAACAAGTTCAAGCATTTCATTAGACTAGTTCTTCGGGTTAATTGATCACCTTGCACTTCAAATTGTCTTTATGGTCTTTACAAACAGCAATTAATTAAGCTTTCTGCTACTGCTGCCACGTCAGTCAGTAGTATTATACCAGTGATACGAGGTCCAGAGGGGTTTGACACATTTCCCCTCCCATCATGCTTCCCTGAGGTGGCTGTGCTCCAGCCTCGTGCACCTCTTGCCTGTTGCTGAATGTTAGCTGACAGGGACCTGGGCCCAGGAGTAAGGTGCCCAAATTACAACAGAAGAATCAATGATGACAAACTCAGTGTGTTTGGACTTCAGCAAGAAACAGGTAAAGACAGTTTATAGCGGGGAAGCCGGTTGCTGGTGGACACTGCTGGGACCCTGATGCATTTCAGAAACACTTAGGAATTTACTTCTAGCTGGTGTAAGACAGAAAAGGGAGTTGGGAGTAGATGAAATAGCACAGGGCAAGGTCCAGACTGCTGGTGTTGGTGTCTGTGATGGGCTTGGGCAGGACCTGCGTGTTATGAACTGGTGGGTGGTTGCCAGTGCTGGCAGCCTGGCACAGGCACGAACATGGTGATACGCTCTGGGTTGCTCCACCTTTCTGCCGGTTGCCAGCCAGGAAAAGCTTCACACGGTATTACAGCTCTGCTGACCTACACACCCTTGGCCTTGCAGGCTGTGCTCCCCAACAGGTCCCCAGTGATCCCCGTCAGCTACCTGTAGAATCCAGACATCTCTCACACAACTGCCCCTTAGCCCCCCGTGAGGCAGCTATCCCTCATCATGCTGTCTCTACCCTCTGTCAGCTTCCTACACCCTTGTTTGTTATCTCCAACAGTTTGTCTTGCCACGTTCTGTGGTTTCCCTCTCCCTGCTCAGTTAGCCTCCTCTCTCTCAAGCCATGGCCTACTCAAGGGCCTGGTCATTTGTCTTCAGCCCTAACACAAGGCACAAAGGCCAGGACACAATCCGGAGAAACCACGGCACAGCGTCAGCAGCTTTGTCCGCACCTGAAAGGGTGCAGAAACACCATAGCTTGGGGAGGAGCCAGCCCAGCTCTCGGCAAGGGGACAGCCAGTCTAGGCCTGACCTTGTCCTCACCGGGAGCAGACGGAAACTCATGTCACTCCCTTGCCAGGAGCATTTTACATCATTCCAGCATTAGGCAAAACATAGAACTAGACTGGGAAGGCAAACCCAGGTCACCTCGCTTGCAGCTGTGTGCCCCACAGTGTCCAGCTGCTGGGAACTCATTTATTCCTCCTCCCAGAAGAACATCTCCTGTCTGACAGCAGTGGGTTGCTGCAAGTTTGAGACTCCTCCAGGGAGGAGAGGGGAGGGTTGAGCCCCAGTCTTTTCGCCTGTTGCAGTCAAGCAAAACAATTCTCGCTCCCAGTTTCCCCAATGCTTACATTTTAAGCATTATCCCTGTTCTGCTAGTTATCCAGGGGAGTGCCTTGCTCAGAAACCTGAATGAACAAAGGCTTTTGAAGGACAAAGCTCAATAGCTTCCACTGTCCCAACTCCGTGCTGATTCGTGCTAGGGATAAAGGGGTCTGAATTATGCAGTTTTGAGCCCCCAGACAACCTTCTTGATCTCTTCCAGCACCTATAAGTGGTTGAGTCTCGGCTGTGCCAAATGGCTCTGCAATTCTGTTGCGACACTACTGCCTGACCTTGCCGGAGCAGCACGGGATGTAATGTACGCTTGCAGAAAGCACAAAGATGATTTGATGGAGGGCACTTGAGGAGTGTAAAGTGATATATAACCTGCAAAACAAGTTTAATGAATGCTTTGAATTGCTGTGAGTTATGTAACCGCATTAAAACAGTAGCGTCCACACCAAAACACTGAACAGAAGCTAGGATTTTCCAGTCTGGGATAGTAAAAATGTGCTAAGAATTCAGCTTCCTCATCCACATTGCTACATATGCAGAAGACGACGAATCAGTTTCTGATTTTTCTTGTAAAACAGTCACTACAGTTTGCTAGTTACTCTGTGAGTTGCTACTTATCGCAGCAAGGTGCATTGGACATGCTGGGGCACGATTCTCCACTTTTCATGAATCATAGAAAAGAGGGAGAGGGTGGAGGAAGGTACCATCCCTCATGCCACCAACTTGCCTGAGCCAGAGCTTCCACTCTTCCTGTGAATGCGGGACTAAATGATCCCATACCATATGAGTGACTCCAAACCGCTGTCCCAGACAACCTACTTCTCCCCTAACTAGAAGTCCTCTCAGCTAGCCAAGTCCCTTTTGCAATCTGTTCATCTCAATGGTATAATTTTTCTCTATTCGGATTAGACTGATTTGCATTGATGAGATATGAGACAAGGGAGATTTTTAAAATTCTTTTTGGGTAGTAACTTTCTTGCACAGGTAATAGACCAAATTTTAGTCTTAGTGTCTAAATCCACCTTCTTTACTCTCATCAAAGCTTAATGCTGTGTTTGCTGCTTGAACATCTTCCTACAAAAGATCACTGACTTACATCATCGCTAAAAAGGGCCAATGGCCATGTAAAATCAATATAGTGAGATATGGAAGGGGTCCTTACATATTGAAGCTGCAGTCAAAAGTGCATCCTTTCTGCCCTGTGATAGTCTAATTTAGAAGCAGGAAATTCCTCGGAATAACCAGCTCCCAATCCCAGCTGAGAGCTGGCTGATAAAAGTGCTGTGAAATATTTAACTGTGCATAGTAGCAGCAGATTAAGAACAGATGTGGTCTAGAAAATCATTTACACCTAGAGTGAACACAAACCTCCGTACAGCATCCCTGGCTCCAGCAGCATCCGGCACGAGCTGGCTGGCCGACACCTCCGTCTCTTGTCGTGCTGGTGCTCTCTCCCTGCCAGCACGAGGGGAGATCAGATATTCTCCCTTTTTTGGGAAGCTGCCTTTATTTCTGACTGCCTGTGATATAAATGCTGCCAATGAAGTCATAGTGCCTGGGAGCACCGAGAGGTGACAATGGTGTGCTGTGGCTGTTATCACCCAAGGATTCAGGAAGAGCATGTGTTGCATGGAGAGGTAATACATGCTCTTAGACAAACGGATAGAGCTGGAAGAAAGCAGGTTGTGCAGTCTCAGACCCCCTTTGCTATACCTCTAGAGGAGTCTCAGACCTTGTCTCAGACCAAGTCTGCCTTGCCAAAAGGGTTTTTTTCAAAGGCAGTAACCACAGAGTGTCTCAGCTCAGATACAGGGTGACATTTGCAAAGTGGCCAAGGTGTGTTTGGGTTCCAGACTCAACTTGGGTATTTGCTGCCCACAGCTGAGCACTCAGATTATCCTACCCTCCATGCGAGCTACAGCCCTGCAAAACCAGGAACCCTTTATCGGGGCCATGTTGGTGCTAACTCAGGCTGTTTTGGGACTCCCAGGGATGCATTTCATGTGCGCAGGCGTCATCTGGGCTACTGCATCACTGGGTGGGTCTGTGTCGTGGTTTAACTCCGGC
>NW_010268362.1:0-260 GCF_000690775.1 Eurypyga helias
TTCTCACTGTTACCGGGGAAGTCGAGGCACTGGGGCTGCCCCCTCGCTCTCCCCAGCTCCAGGGACAGGGTGCAACCACCCAAACCTTCGGAGAGGGTGCTCTGCCAGCTGCCACCCTGGAACACATCCAGCTTTCCCACTTGGAAACCTGCAGGAGCAGGCTTATTAGTGAATTTTAGCTGATCCTTGGAGCCCCGCTGCCCTGGCAGAGCATCCTGCTTGGCCCTTCTCCTGCGCTGGGTACCGCACGCTCTGTGCTC
>NW_010268362.1:332-712 GCF_000690775.1 Eurypyga helias
TGGATTTGTTATCAGTGGGGTTGCTCCACGCCGGGAAGCTGCCCTTGGCGGCAGGAGCGGAGGTGTGGGATCTGGCTCCGAGAGGCCAGGAAGAGCCATGGCAGAGCCCTCCCGGCAGAGGGGAGGCAGGAAGACAAGGCCAGAGGTTTGTTTAACACGTTGCAAAGGGATTTCTAACCAGGGTGTTACCCACTATCCCAGATCATAGAACCAGGGAATGGTTTGGGTGGGAAGGGAAATTAAAGATCATACAGCCCCACCCCCTGCCATGGGCAGGGACACCTTCCACTTGACCAGGCTGCTCCAAGCCTCATCCAGCCTGGCCTTGGACACTTCCAGGGATGGGGCATCCACAGCTTCTCTGGGCAACCTGTCCCAGT
>NW_010268362.1:884-1171 GCF_000690775.1 Eurypyga helias
CCAGAGGTGGCTAACCCCACGTTTTCCCTCTCCCCCCGGCAGCAGCTGAACAGCCGCAGCGAGGCAGCACCGGGGGGATGTCCAGCACCCACTTCCGACCCCCCCAGGCCCCGGCTGAAGACGCTGCTGGCCCCCCCTGCAGATCCGGCCCTCCGAGGGTGCCTGTCTGTTGGCCACAAACCTCGGGAGGCGAACGGCGCGAGCGTCCTCGTCGGCCGCGCAGGCAAAGCCACATGAAAGCAAACGCTAAGCTCGGGGCATTCGGGGGCTGGCGGTCGAAGCTGATG
>NW_010268363.1:0-216 GCF_000690775.1 Eurypyga helias
CACCTGCTGTCACCGCCGCCCTGCGCCGGGGACCCCGCGGGCTCATGCGTGGGGGAACGCGCGGGGCACCCGCATCCCCCCGCCCTAAGGATCAACGCAGGATTGCTTGGGGAAAAAAGAAAAAAAATCATCGAGTTAAGCAAGAAAAAGGCGGGGGGAGAAAGGCGGTGTTGGGTGAAGGGGACGGAGGGAGAAGCACCCACGGGGCTGGGGGGG
>NW_010268363.1:253-7148 GCF_000690775.1 Eurypyga helias
ACAGAAGGGTCCAGGCACCCTGCAGACATCGTCTCTTACCTCTTTCTGGACAGTCGGACGTGGTCTTTTGCTTCCTTCTGTGCTTAAGTGTGTCCTTTAGGAGCTTTAGCCACTGTTACCCCAAATTATCACTGCTCCTCGCTGGCTCTGTGAAAACCCTGGATTTTCCCCCATGTCCGTGTGCTGGTGTGGCCCAGAGCAAGTTGCCCAGTCCCACCTCTCTGACTCAAGCGCTTCTTAGCCTAGAAAGCGAAACATCCCCTCCTGGGTCACCCACCGTCATGATTAACCTCTCGGCAAGGAGGAGTGTTTGTGCCCTGAAGAAGAGCCCAAAGGAGATGCTATCGCCTCCATTTATGTTGAAAAAAAGATGGAAACCTAAAGAAGAAGAAAAAAATAAAAGAGCAGGGAGATCCTAGCTGCTGAAAATTTAGCCTTAGGAGGAAAAAAATGCTCTGGAAAGCCAGATCCAGACCGGCTGGGCAGCTTTCAGAAACAACAACAAAAAAATGTTTGGAGGAAACCAGATACTCGCCATGAAAATTTGCAATTCTTTGTTGAACAAATGTTTCCATGGAAAAGCTCTGTTTACCAGTCACTCATCCCGTGGCTGGAAGGGATGCTGTGCAGCTGGGCAGGCAATGCCCGGAGGAGAGGAGGGGAGCCCCACCAAACCCAGGCAGAGCCAGGAGGGAGCAGCGAAGCTCCTATTTTGCCTTTTAATCCTCTGCTCATGTGTGTTAGTGTAGGAAATGCATTGATTTCTCACAGGGAACCCGCTTTTGGGAAAGGAGAGCTGCAAAGGGCCTGATCCTGGGCAGGTTGCAGGGTGAAGGGTACAGTTACGGCACTGTGTCACCAGAGGATTGGGGTACACAAGGGCCAGTGGAGGAGCCTGCTGGGATTTTTAGGAGAAATGCGTGGTCAGGAGCAGGGGACTTTGTGGAGGAAACACCCCATCTTTGAAAGCTCCGACTCACATGCTGAACGACCCAATTTACCTTTTCCCCAGTGGAGATGAGAAGCAGTGGTGCATTTCCATCAGTCCTCCATGAGCCCATTGCCACAGCTGGATGGGATCCAGATGGGCACAGCCTTCGGAGGCAGGGAGGTGCTGGCTGCCTCTGACTTCACGTTTTCTTACAGTGCCGCTGGGACCAGCAGGGGAGGATGCAAAAGGGAACGGCTGGATTCGAATCCCACTGCTTGGACCCAGAAAAACTGAGATGAGAAATGTAAAACCAGGGTAAATTTGGCGGTGGCAGTTCCTTTTGCAGGCTCCTTGCATTGGGTCATAACAAACCAGCCCATGGATAGTTGGGCACGTTACCGTCTGCTCTGCTGTGTCCTGGGGAGATGGGGAAAGGGGCCAAGGAGAGACTGGATCCTGGAAAACAGCCCGTGCTCCCTGCCAGCATGTGCTGCCAAAGGTGGGAAGTGGGGAAAGTCATGCACAGCCTCCCCACCTCCACTGCTGCTGACACAGGGTGTGCGTGGGGAGCACCTGGGCATCTGCCTGCCCTGCACCCCCATTTTGGCACCTGATACTGAATTGGGTGTCTTGTTCCTGCTCAGAGCAAAGGGGTTTGGGGCCTTCACCATGCTTTGAGCCTCTGACTCTCAGGGTTGGTGAATCTCATGCTGCTCTTGGCTGCACCCCTCTCTCTTCCTTGCCCTGTTGCTCCCTGGCTCGCTGGGAACCCTTTCTGGCGGCTCCGCAGCCCAGCACCCTCAACGAGCATGGTGAGGACTGTCCCTTGCTCTGCCTATCCCCAGCTCTGGTTTTGGTGGGAGCCTGTCTGCCGTGTTACTATTTAGGAGGGTGAGCTGACAAACGCCAGCCAAGTCCCCAGTGGGGACATGTCTGGGTCCTCCCCTGACGCCCATCTTCACACTCGAGTGTGTGTTTAGGTTTCAGCCGTTGTTAGAGCCCTGTCTGGTCCTCATCCTGGCCCCTTCCCCACTTCTCCTTCCCCCCCAAAGACGGTAAGTGCCTCTTCAGCGTGCCCTGCTCCAGCGTCTCATCTCAACAGGCCAAGCATTCATACCGTGCCAAACTGGCAAGCGGCTCACTTTCCTGGCACGTGGCCTCCTTGGCTCCCCCTCCAGACTGATTTCTTTTATTTTTATTGTTTTATTTTTCCCTGTCTTTAAAATTCACCATTGCTTTTAATTAGGTGACCGTGGACTTGCAGCTCTGGTGAGACCAGAGGGCTTCCAAGAGCAGGAAAGGGGAGGTCTGGTGGCAGCAGTGCCAGGACCCAGCTCAGGGTGATCCATCCCGTCTTCCTTTCAAGAAATTGAGAGAAGAACTGCTCTAAGTCAAGGTCCAAGAGGTGGCCAAAGTGTTGTCTTGTATTCCACATTGCTCCTGGACTTGCTACAGCTCCTGACATTCCACCATGGAAATGCCACCTTGAGGAGCCAGTGCCAGTGCCAGGGTGAGGTGCACATTGATACCAGAGAAAGCAAGGGGGACAGGTTCCCAGCCCTGTGGAATGGGTAAAAAATGAGGGAAACCAGAAAGAAAAAGCAAATGTCTGAATGTCCCATGTAGAGCCTCTGTCCTGGGGGGGTTTGGATCCTCCTTGCAGAGAAAGTTCTTGTGCAGAGGAGCCCTGTGGTCAGCTTGGAGAACATGGAGGCAGGTCCAAGCCCTGTTGTGGCTTCCTGGGGGAATGTTAATACCCATCACTGAATGGTCCCATGCCTGAAATACAGCTTCTCCACAGAGGCTTTGGGTACCCCACGCTCCCTGCCCATACGGGGCAGCCAGGTGCAGAGTCTGTCCTGTACAGCCTTCCCACTGCACGCCGAGCTATTTGAAGCACTAGTTAATTCCTCGAGGCAAAAAAGGAAAAAAGAAACTACTTATTTTCTACCATTGATTGCATATGATTTAGGTGTGAGGGGCTGAAGTGCTGCAGGGAGTCTGAACCAGCAAAGGATGCTTCAGGGAGTTGATTCTCAATGGTTTCATCTTTGGATGTAAGTTTTGCAGCAAGCAAACAGCTCTGGATTGACAAGGTTTGCAGGGCCATCCTGAGACAGTTCCCAGACTAACCAAGGTTTGGCTCCCACCAGGACAACACTGATTTGGGATGTACAGGAGACGTCTTCTCCCCCCAGACCTGGGTTGATGCGGTCCCTGACTCGCTGACCACCCTGGATCAGCATGGAAGTGGGTTGAAGGGATGAGCAACCTCTCTCAGGAACTGAGAAGGGTTTTGGATGGGGCATCTGCTGCTGGGACAGCATCTGCATCCATCTTCTGTGGGACTGTGCCCTGAAAGCTCTACATGCCTTGCCAGTCCCCCAAAATATCTCACTCCCTCCACCCTGCTGCTGTTCTTTCATTTTATTTTTAGATCTGCTACTCCTGTTAGAGCTCCTTTCTATTTGTTTTTGGCTCTTATTATTCCTGGCTTCTCCCAGTGTTTTGGTTTCCCTCCTCAACCCTCATCCGGATGTTTATTCTCGCTGCTTGTTTTTATACTTTCCCAAGGTGCCTCCTGGGTGTAGCTGGGCAGAGCTCTGTGTTTGGACTGAGCAGGCACTCTCGCGTAGCTGGGAGAAACCCGGACAAACCAAGCTGCTCCAGGAGAGGAGAAGACCTGGGCGCTGGAGCCTGCTTTTCTGCCTGCTCTCCTTCTCACCTGGGCATCTCAGCTGCTTGCCAAGGACGAGCAGAGCACTCACCCCGCTTAGGAGCGCAGCTGGTATGTGAATGCGGCAGCTTCTTTAATAGAAGTGCTAGCAGCAGGGTGAAGAGGGCAGTGCGGGGAAGGGAGTTAGCCCATTTCTGAGGAATTCAAAGGGACAGAGTGATGCACCCAAGGTCACGTGGAGGATCTCTAGCAGCCCCGGGAGCTGTTTTTCCTGTGACTCCATTTGACCTGGTTGCCAGCATTGTTGTGCCTTGGGGTATCTTGAAAAGGAGGCACGGCCATTCAATGCCTCCACCTACTAAACCATAAAATTTTGCCTCATTTTAGGATAAATACACCCAAGTCTGGCTCTGTCCCTTCCGTGCTCATCGCTTTCCCACACAAGCTGTGCCTGGATGTCTCAGTGCATCTCCTCATGCATATTCATCCTGCTCATCCAGAAGTGTTTCTCAAGCTTTTTTGGGGCTTCAGCTAAGACACATCCTCCCAGAGCAGACAGAAAAAGCCACTACATGGCTGCAGGGATCTACAGGCTAAGAGCACATACATGACTGAGGTCTGCCTTTGCCCCTGGTTTTGGAGGCAGGGACTGGAGGGTGCATTTGGGCAGAGTGGTGAGTGCTAACTGTGCACTCACTTGTGGGAATGAGGCTTTCCTCTCACCTACTGCCATCAGGGTTACAATAATTCCACATCCCCACACACCCCACTGTCTTTTTTTCCATTTTCTGTCTATTTGGGAAGAAAAATGATGCAGTGTGAAAAAGGTACTACAATATCTCACGTGAGAGAGCCATGGTGGCTCTGGGTATTTTATCATGCCCATACGCATCTCACATCCCCCACCATGTTTGCTGAATTTCAGATAAACACAAGCACATGCCCGCATTTGCTGCAAGAACTGTCTTGGCTTCCCTTGTTAATTATCCCAGCGCAAGGGCATAGATTTTTATTGATTTTATTCTTTTGGCATTCATTTGTGTTCCTCTTCCCATCCTACAGCCTTTTGCTGGCGAGGTGCCCGGCGCTGTATGGCCATGGGTGTACTGCAGCCCTGTGGGGTCTGGGGGGCCAGGGAGCCCCCAGCAAGGAGATGCTGGTACCCTGCAGATGGGACAAGGCCGTTCTCTGGTGCTTAGGTATTTATTTGAAGAACCACTCAGTCATGAGAGCAATTCAACAGTCTGGAGCGGCCTTCCACATTTTCCGTATGGGTACGGTGAAATTTGTGTTTGAGACTTTAAAGGGCTGGCAGGGAGCTCTGTGCCTGGATATATATATATATATACAGCTTTTTATTGCTCGGCTTCAAAGAGGTTCAATAACGGGAGCGAGCGTTCAGGTAGGGAAAAGCTCTTTCTTCTTTCCATGTGCAAAACCGTGCCAGAGGACACAAAGGCATCCCCGCACACACAGAGTTACTGGGCTCTGGGGAGACTTAAACCAGAGCAGGCTGAGGATTTTGCATCAAAAATATTATTATTTTTGGATGGAAATGTCAGCTGACACAACAGCCCAAGCTGTCAGGATCCTTTAGGACTGGGGGGAAATCAAAATGAAAAGCACTTCAGTTTGCTGAAAGGAACCAAGACATTGCAATTTTTGGTCAGTCCAGCTGCCTGCAGGGTTTCACGAGGGCTGGGATCCGGGTGCTGTGGATGTCGACTGCTTGTGTGAGTCGGACCCATCACCAGGTCACGTCCCTAGGCACAGGGACGGGGAGCCCAGTCTGAGGGGCTGACCAAGGGCAGGGTGCTCCCTGGTGGGTCTGTCCCCAGGGACTGGGCCTCCCCAGTGTCACATTCCAGTCTGAATTCGATTCAGCAGAAGAAATGTAAACCTTTCACTTCACAGGCACCAAGTCACATCCCCTCCCCGCTTAAAAACTTGGAGATAAATTGGAGTTTTCTGCATGTGTCCGTGTTTTTTCTGGATTTTTTATTCCACAGACAGGGCTGATATTTTGTTTTGTGCTCCCTCCTTGGGATGAAAGCGAGGGTTGGAAAATCATGGGAAAAAATATCATTCATGTTTTAGTACGGAGAAATTTGGGTGATTTGCATTCAGAAATATTGTTCAGCCTTCTGCTGGAAATTACACACAGTGCAGGGCATCTCCTGCAACATGCTTGCAGGCATCCTTCCCTGTCCTTCCTCACGACAAAAAAGGCCCATTTGTCTGATTCCCCAGTTTCTCTGCCATCCCCTTTGACTCCCTTGTATATAGGTGCACGTGCATATCCATATATACATACCAGGGGTATCACTTTGCCCTTACCCCTGGGTAGGAGAGTATCAATTGCCATTGTTCGGAGCAGCTGAGAGCTGCATGTATATGGCCATATGTGCACAGGGCCACCCCTCAGAGGTCTTCCTATGTTTTTGGGCCTAAACTCTTCCTCTTCTGGTTGCCACCCCACCACCGCGGAAGGCAGCTGCCGAAAGGGCATCCCTGCACGCCAGCCCCATAGACAGAGCTCACACCTGTCCAAGGCTCAAACTGTTTCCTGTTGAATGCTGATGGCATATTGAGTGGTCCATGAGCTGACACACAAGCTGAGGTGAGGTCCATCCCTGGGTGCCACTGTGCTCCTAGAGCCAGTGCCTGCCTGTGTTCTGGTGCCTCCGTGCACCCTCAGACCCAGCAGCATCTCTGCTCCTGGCCAGAGCAAGGAGGCCGGGTCCCCTCCAATGCCCTTTACTGCTTGTGCTGGTTTTAGCCAGGAAAGAGTTAATTTTCTTCACAGGGGTTGGTATGAAACTGTGTTTCTGGATTTACCCTGAGAAAAGAACTGATAGGGTGTCTTTTTAGCTGGCGCTGGGGAATGCCTGCACCAGATTCAAGGTCTGTCTCAGCTTCTGAGACTGCGGCTGCATTCCCAGCTTTCTCACTACAAGCAGTGTGGGGGACACACAGTTCAGACAGCCAACCCAAACTGACCGAAGGAACGTTTCATTCCACAGCATGTCATGCTCGGTACTTAAGCAGGTAGTGGGCTCGGGGACCATAACTCTCTGATTCTCTCCATAACTCTTTTGTTGGCTCCTTAATTCTTCTGTTATTAGCTCCTTAACTCGTCTGCTAACTCTTTGTTAGCTACTTTGCTAACTCCTTTGCTGGCTCGTTTGTGAGTGGGTCAGTTAACTTTTCTGGTCATGCTGTCACTTGTGGGGTTTGCTTGCACTCTGCTGCGATCTCCTTTGGGCTCTGGCCCTCAGGCTCTCTGG
>NW_010268364.1:0-427 GCF_000690775.1 Eurypyga helias
GGCTCCCGGGAAAACCGTCGCCCGTTGCGGGGATTTGGGGGATATTCCGCCGAGCTGCTTTAAAGATCGGTTTTGCCTTTAAAAAAGTCATTTTTAACGAGCCACGGAGCGTGGATGGCGGCAGGAGCCACGCCGGGGCAGTTTTTGGGACAAGCCACGCTTCCCACATCCCTGACATGATCTTCAACTCTTGGGAAAGGAGCGGTTCTTACCCCAAAAAATGCATCCCTGACATTATCTTCAATTCCTGGGAAAGGAGCGGTTCTTACCCCAAAAAACGCATCCCTGACATTATCTTCAATTCCTGGGAAAGGAGCAGTTCTTACCCCAAAAAACGCATCCCTGACATGATCTTCAATTCCTGGGAAAGGAGCGGTTCTTACCCCAAAAACCGTCACTGAGGCAGCTCAGCCCCACCTCCGGGCCG
>NW_010268364.1:471-1031 GCF_000690775.1 Eurypyga helias
CCACGCTGGGCCCTGGGCCTGGTCCCGCTCCCAGCCCCACAGCTCCGAAAAAGCCGGAAACGCAGGAAACTCATCCACCTTCGATTAGTCCTGCGTGAAAACCCAGTGTCCAACAGCCTCGTATAAATACCACAGCGCAAGAGTTTAAAACTGCGTATTGGGGTTGGTCTTTTTTTTTAAAACAACAAAATAGGAAACAAACACACAGACCCCTCCATCCCGGGCCCGGAAAACAGGATGGAGACCCTGGCTGCGGGGGTCCCGCAGGGCTGCCAAGGGCTGACCCCGAAGTCACGGAGGAACACAGCAGCCCCCAAACACCCAGGGTGTTCCTGCCTCCCCCTTTGGGGTTTCTCACCTTCAGGCCAGTGCCCCCCGGAGGGTTTGGGGCTGTGCCGGGGGAAGGAAGGACAGGAGGGTGCAGAGCTGGGCTTTGGGAGAGGGGACACACAATGGGACAGGGACACGCAGAGGCCTTACCAAAAGCATGCAGTCCTCGAACTGTTTGGGTTGGAAAAGACCCTGAAGACCACCCAGTCCAACCGTTAGCCCAGCGCTGC
>NW_010268365.1:0-4350 GCF_000690775.1 Eurypyga helias
ATCTCATCTGTTAGGCTTTGTTATATTTTTTATTTCACTTATTTACAAATTAATTTTATTGTATAGTGCATTTCATGTATCAGGACACAAATAACTTTAACATTTCAGGAAAACTTCCTAATTTCATATAAGTCCTTAGGAAAAAAAGAGTGTTTATTTTGTACTTTGAAGATACTCGAGTGAAAGTAACGGAATGAGCATTAAAATTACTTCCTTTGGGGTGTCTGAGAGATTACTGGTTTTATCATCCGTTATTGTAATGAGGTAATTAATCTACAGTAAACCCTGACTGGATAGAATCAGAGATTAGCATCCAAGGCTGAACAATTAATTAGCAGGGGTGGATGCAGTGTAACTTGCTTGGGGTGGAGCTGCATTGTCCCAGACACACAGATGTCAGTACCCCTGCAGTAAGCAGTTATAGAATCATAGAATCACAGAGTGGTTTGGGTTGGAAGGGACCTTAAAGATCATCCAGTTCCACCCCCTGCCATGGGCAGGGACACCTTCCACTAGACCAGGTTGCTCCAAGCCTCATCCAGCCTGGCCTTGGACACTTCCAGGGATGGGGCATCCACAGCTTCTCTGGGCAACCTGTTCCAGTGCCTCACCACCCTCTCTGGGAAGAATTTCTTCCTGATATCTAATCTAAACCTCCCTGATTTCAATTTATACCCATTACCCCTTGTCCTATCACTACAGGCTCTTGTAAAAAGTCCTCTCCCAGCACCCTTGTAGCCCCTTCAGGTACTGGAAAGCTGCAATGAGGTCTCCTCGGAGCCTCCTCTTCTCCAGGCTGAACAAGCCCAATTCTTGCAGCCTGTCCCCATAGCAGAGGTGCTCCAGCCCTCTGAGCATCTTCGTGGCCTCCTCTGGACTCGCTCCAAGTGGTCAATATCCTTCTGATGTTGAGGGAGAAGGTAGGGAGAAGGGAGTGCACCAGAGCCCCTGGGGGGGCATCCTGTTCCTCAGGAAATCAAGCCTTGCTGAGAGAGAGTTGGGAAACAGGATGTGTTTTCACCCAAGGATCTCTCAGCTGGAAAGGAAAAATCTTTCAAATAGTTGCAGTTGTATGTTTTAATTTCCTGCCGAAATGTTCAAAATCAAACAAAACAATGGATTTCTCATTTAGTTGCATTGCAGAATGACATACTGAAACAAACAAGGAAGTGCCTTTTCAAACAAAAGCATCTAGCTCTGTCATAGTTTATCCTAAAAGCTTTTTATTTTTTCTTCACATACACACACCCACCTCTTTTAATCTTTTTCTGCCTTTTCATACTGAAGAAATAGAGACAATGTGTTTTAACTGTGTGAGAAAGTGAAGGGAATACCACTATTTACATGCTGGAAAAAAAATTCAGCTTGGCAAAAGCTGGGAACAAGCTTAACTTTGTGAAGCAGTGGGAACCCACCTATTTGGGGGTTAAAAAAATTATGCGGGGATATCACTGAAATAAACCCTGACAAAATATGTTTTCTAGTAAGTATTTGATTCCTGAGATTTAGCTGGAATGTTTTCAACAGTTCAACAGAAAATAGGGCTTTTTTGCTGACTTCAGAAATAAAGCTTGAAGTTTTTGAGACGGAGGGATACATTCACCCGTGGCATGTATTTGAATTTTGGGTGTTGTAACATGTCACTTGTGGGTGTATTGGAGCGTTCTGGTTGCCTCCTGTCTAAGGTTCTTGCGTAGGTACCCTACGGGTGTCCCAGGCACTCAGGGTTGTTGCAGTCCGAAGAGTTCAGGGCCATGGTGGGTGGCACCTTGGCAGACAGAGCCCTGTGGCATTATTAGCACTGTCGGTAACATGATCTTGCATGTTATCTGCATCATAACCTGTGAAGCTGCAGGACCTCTCTCAGTAATGCAAAAGGAAAGAACATGTGTTAAATTTCATGTTTGTAATTAGCCAGTATTGTATAGTCCTCAATTATCCTCAGTTTAGCACATGGAAAAAAAAAACTTTGGAAGCCTAAAGACTTTTCAGTAGAATTAAGTTATTAACACAAGAGAATTTATAAGTGTTTAATTTTCTTAGAGTCCCTTTTAGCTTCCCTCTTGATATTTCTTCCTTTTCTTTTTTGTGGATGTTGTTTCTCATTTTTTGCCTTTTTTCTTGCTTTTTGCCCCAAGCCGGAAGGGACTGAGGTGGAAAGTACCTACAACTCTGTGCTCTGTGGATCTGGTAAGAGTCTTTTTATTCCTAAGACTTTCTTTGCTGTCGTAGAGACTAAAGACAAGGTTTGAGAATGCTCCACTCTGAGAAGAAAGGTGTAGGGACCTGATAAAATCGAACAAACTAGAGGTGTGTCCAACTGGTAGTGAAACTCAGTCTTGCTAAAGGAGAAGAGCTGAGGCTGTAACAGTCCCTGCAATTATAGAGGCTGAAGCAAGCCAGGTCCCTGGAGAGGGAGAATATCTGCAATTTAATAGGATTATCTCTAACATCTTTCATGCAATGGGTGTAAAAATCACAAACCAAACTCGGCAGTAAGCCAGGTCTCCCCATCAAAGCAGAAGAGGCCCAAAAAAATAGGCTGTAAAGTGTATTTGTCAGTCATGGCCATGGTGCCATGTAGAAGTCCATGACAGTATTTGTGTGAGGGCATTGCAGGCCTGATATAAAATTTGCAGGATGGGAAGCTTCCACAACAAAATCACAGTTGAATGGATTTGTTGAAGGCAGGAAACCCCTGTGCAGGGGATGGTGTCCCACCCTCTTAGCTGCTACCTGTGCATGTAGATCTATCCAGAACTGTAACCAAGTCGATCTGGTTTTTATCCCAGAAAAGTCAATGTCAGAGCCAGTCTCACTGGTTCTCCCGGAGACTGTGGTGGATGGCTCAGCCAGAGCATATTTCTCAGTACTAGGTAAGTAAGGCATTCTTACAGAGGCGCATGCTCTTTTGAAACACTTGCCACTGAGGCTGTGTTCAGTCTACTGGAAAGCCCTGAACTGTGCTAATTTACACTGGAAATTGTCCCATTCCCCAGGTGACATCATGGGCACTGCCATGCAGAACCTGCACCAGCTCCTCCAGATGCCGTTTGGCTGTGGGGAGCAGAACATGGTCCTGTTTGCACCCAACATCTACGTCCTGGACTATCTGAACAAGACAGGGCAGCTGAGTGAGGAGATCAAATCCAAGGCCATTGGATACTTAGTGAGCGGTGAGCTGGGACTTGGCTTTTGCTTCTCTGTTCACTCCTTCCCTTGGCAACTGGATATTGGCCAGTGGCATGTATGATCTGAGGGAGGTTGTCTTGGTGCATTAAGGGAATATGTGGTAGGTCAGGTGTACATAATACAATAACTATAATAGAGAGATCCCTACACTCAGTTGGAAGTGTGGGGTGACAGAGGACAGCATCCAAACAGGATCATAGAAAAAGTCCAGGACTGGCAATAACTCAGAGTTCTCTCCATAAGAAAAGAGATATATGAAATCCATAAATCCTGTGGCAACCATTAATCATGGCAGGTGCTTATGTAGCTCTCAGACCTTCCTTAGGATTAAGATTCAGAAAGTGTCACTCACCTTCAACTACGCTAACACACTGGCTAGGACCTGTTGGCAGACATAGCACCAGTACATGTGGGCATGGTGGGTATCTGCTGACTAACAAAAGACTGGTTTTACTGTTATTTCACAGAAAAATTGCACTTCCTCCAATGAAAACGATACTGTTTTCTGCATCCCTATCCTGTGTGGGGCTCACTTTTGTTTTCAGTTCTCCTCAGGGACACGCTTTCCTATTTCTCTCAAGTCTGGGATACATTTACCTGTCTTCATCAAGTTTAGGGCAGAGAGTGACAATGACCACAGATACCCAGTTTCCAGGTGTTTTAGAAGAGAGGAAGAGCACAAGGATGGAGATACTCAGAGCTGTGTGTTTGCCTGAACTTCCATTGTAACACTAAGCAGCTTTGCTTACACTTGTGCCATCAGAAGGGGAACACTGTCCCATGTCTGCTACATTTTCCTTCATGGCTCCTTGAAAAGTACTATGACAACTAAAATAGTCTTCCACTCTCATTTTCAGGGTATCAAAGGCAATTGAACTACAAACACTGGGATGGTTCTTATAGCACCTTTGGGCCACGTTATGGGCAAGTTGGGAATACCTGGTAAGGCTTCAGTACCACTGGCTTTTTATTTCTGCTTTTCATGCCCTCCCTTTCCTCAGTGTTCTCTTGTGCTTGATCATTATGGACATTGAAATGGAGGTAGAGATGAAATTATAATCATGGCATCACAGGATAATCATGTGGGATAATGGAACAAGGAAGGATGTTAAGGGAGATGCCTCTTAGATTTGCAGTGCTGCACTGATCATAGAATCA
>NW_010268366.1:0-303 GCF_000690775.1 Eurypyga helias
CCCGGCACCCTCCGCGCCTCCCGGCCGCGCCTACCTGCGCGGTGGCGTTGATGTCCTTCCTCCTAAAAACCCCGTAGTTGAGCGCTACGGCCGCGTTGTCGTTGATGAGCTGCAGCACCTTCAGGTCGGCCATGCGCGCCGCCTGCAGAACCGCCCTCCTCTCCGCCTGGTTGAAGTAGGCGGGAACGGTGATCACCGCGTCCTTGATGGGCTGCTCTGCAAGAGTCGCAGGGAACGCGTTTTCCCACGCCCGAGGGCTCGTTGCGGCGCGGCGACGATCGCCAAGCCCAAACAGCCAAGGTA
>NW_010268366.1:370-2391 GCF_000690775.1 Eurypyga helias
ATCTAAGTGCTGCTGCAGCTGAGCCGACCCCACGGCCTCCCCCGACGTGCCTACTGCCCCCTCCCACACGTCAGGGTGCTCTCGAACGCTCCGGGAGGCCGCAGATTTCAAGGGATCGCAACTCCGTGCAGACTCACTTCATCACTCCGTTCACTCCCCAGAGTGAAACGTCTTTGGAGGGGCTTTAGCGCTACTGACCGAGCAGCCGGGTGGGACCTGCGCTGCCCCCACACCCCCCCCAGGGACAGGATTCAGACCCCCAAACTCGCGCTGCGTCAGAAGCAGACGGCACCGTCACAGCTGCCCAGTCCTGCTCGCGGCCCGCAGCTGAAGAGACCCTACGGCCTGTTTCCAACGCCTTCGGCCCCTGCTCAACCCTACGGTGTGGAAACACGCGCACGCAGGAAGCTCAAGGGACAGCCAAATCCTACCAACCTGCGAATTCCTCAGCCAGGCCGCGGGAATAGTTGAGCACCATCCCCAGCATCTCCTCTGGGGAATACTGCACTGTTCTGTGGGAAAGAGACAGGAAGAACGTCATCACAGCCAGGCAGAGTCGGCTGGATCAGCCCGCTCGCCCGGATCCCCCCCAGGGAGCTCAGAAGCGCCCACTTACTGGGACAGCTTGAAGACAACGGTCTGCCTTTTCTCATCCTTCGCCAGTTCGTGCTCTGGGAATCGGGCCTGGTACAGCGCCACGTGGGGGTTATCGATACGCTTCCCCAGCAGATCCTGGAAGTACCTGAACGCCACCTTGGGGGTCCTTATGGACTGCAGAAAGAAACGCAGCTGAGCGACGCGCTCCTCGGCTTTGCCGTTGTCAAACCGACCTCTCCCAACCACGCGGACAACGGCTCTCGGCAAGGGGGTCAGAGCAGGAGAGCGGCACCGGACAAGCCGGGACAGAAAGCCAGAACCACACCGAGGAGACGGGAAGCGCAGGACCTCCTGGCTCAGACGTTCACCAGGAGGGACCCAGCCGCGGAAGCGTATATTCCGCGTTCCCATTCCCAGAACTCTCACCATTCCCAGCGCGCTGTCACCGAAGAGACGCTCGTTCTCCTTCAAAGAAACGGCCACGGGCGTTTTCCTGCGTGACTCCCTGTGCGGAAAGGAGGGATAAACCAGGGAGAACCGGTGAACAGAGGGACCAGCAAGGCACAGAGACTGAGGGCAGGTGCTCCGATACCACCGACGGGGAGGAGGGCAGCCTCCCTTCACCCCTTCCAGCTTTCCTGCTTCCCGACATTCCTCGGCACGGCTAACAATGCGCCGTACCGCCAAGGCAGACAAGCAGTTCTCAAACTCCCAGCCGGCGCCGTGGCGGCGGATAATTTTTCCCACGACATAGGAGCGTTCTCGTTACTGAGAACTCTCGTTACTGAGCGTTCTCGTACTCGGTTACTCGTAACCAAGTCGTTACTCGGTTCTGCTCCACGCCAGGCGGCAGCACACCGAGCCTTTCCCCACTCTAACTAGGCTTCAGGTTGCCTGTTATGCTCTGCCCACGCTACCCTGGAAAATCCAGGTAGTGCACCTCAGCCTCGACTCCCAGAAAATGAGGATGTTCCTGGTCACATATCCTCTCCCAACCACAGGTTTTCCAGGCATTGCCATGGTGATGGACCGGGAAGTGAAAGGGGGGCTTGATCTCCTTCACGGACAAGCGTGGGATCCAAAGGGCTGTGGCAAAACCGACCTGTGCCCGGGGCTCGTGCCCAGAGAGCCCGGACCGGGACCCCACGCCCTGTCCCCTGCTCAGGTCCCCAAAGCGCAACCGGGCACCCCCGGCGCAACCTAAGGCCGGGGGTAACGGGGCTGCTCGCCCGGGGCGGGAAGCAGAGCAGAAGGCCCCGGGTTGGGGGAAAGGCGCGTTCCCCTCGCAACGCCGTTAACCGGACTCTCGCGACCCCAAACCGTCGCCGCCTCGTGGCACGTGCGGAGGGCCAAGCCCCCGCGTCACGGCGCCGGCCCAGGCTCGGGGAGCAGCTCCTTACTTGTTCAAGACGATCTCCATGGGC
>NW_010268367.1:0-7118 GCF_000690775.1 Eurypyga helias
TGCCAGCTCATCTGGGAGCTGAGCAACTGAGAAGCAAAGGTTTGGTGTCCTCATGAATCCCAAGGTGTCTATTGGAACGATTTCTCGGGAGCAGGGACCCCGCTCCCACAGGCAGCCCAACAGCCAGGCGCTTCCTCACCAGCTGCCAGCTTTGAGATGCACACACCTCTGCACCGCCAGCCTGCAACAGCCCGCAACAGTGCCGTGTCCCTAATGCTGCTGGGATCAAGAAGGAGTTGGAAATCCCAATTTTTTTTTTTTTTTTAGAAGACAATAAACCAAATCTTCCATGGCTCAGAAGCAAGGAAAGTAAAAAACCTCCATCAATTTAAAAAATAAAACGTCTGTGACTTTACAGACAATCCCAGTGCCTTGGGAACCAGGCGCGTGATTTTTTAACTCAGAGTGGCAATGCTGGGAAGGAGACAGAGCCAAGAGAGTACCAGACTCAGACACTCAAAACACGTGCAGAGCCTCACAAGACTGAAGCCAATGGAAAAAAAATGGGGTGGCCTCAGGTACAACAGCATAAAGGTGGGGAATATACCTGTGTAACACCTGCATGCCAAACCTGTTCTCCACTCGGGAAAAACTGGGAGGGGGGAAGGCAGATTTATTTTGTTTGTTTGCTACAGAATCAGCTGAACCCTGCAGTTCAAGTGAGTCCAGATTCATTTGGACCCAGGCAGAAGCACCTGCAATACAAAGAGGACCTGTGGGTAGAATAAATTCAGCAATTCAGGTGGGCGATTCCTGCAACATGAGCCTGAAAAAAGACCACAGAAATGGCACTCCTAGCACCTGAGTGGTGCTGGGAGTTTGGAAGTGATGAGGGCATTGTAGATGAATGCATAAGGGAATGGCTAAGAGGCACTTGAGAGTCCAGGGAAACAGCAAGGAAAGTAAGAGGGACTCAGCACCATCCTTGGAAACACCTTTATTAACTCTTCAAAATTCAGATTTACCATCAAAAAGGAAAACTGACACCAATTACAATACATGTGAGTAACTTTATATGAGGTTTTGAGCGTGGTTATCTAAAGCCTACAGTTTTTCCTTCCCTCTGCAGAATGTGCCAAACTTACCAGATGAGGTGTACTATTACCCCACTGCTTAATGTACTGAACACCACTGCTGCTCTGCCAGTGAGCAAAATCCCTTTGTTTTATAAAGACAATTACAATCAAGGTTGTTCACACGCAGCTACAGAGTCAACAGAGGCAGACTTCCTTCTCACTTCCCTATAACTTATTTCCCAATGCAGAATGGAAAAGCAAGATACCGGATGTTTCTCAGTGGAGAGACATTTGACAAGGCCTCAAAAAACCCGACAATATACGGGAGATACTGTATGCCTCCACCCGTGTGAAATTATTGCCTGGAAATGAAGACCTCCTGCCATTTACACATGGAAGTATCACTGCAGACTAGTTATGTAGGCTGCTCTAATCTATGCACTGCCTATTCAATAGGGCATACAGAAATGTGTGGGGCTGGGGGAGGGGATATTTCAGCATCCCAAACAAAATACAAGAAAATATTTTCTAGTTGAGTACCCACATTATGACTGTGCATTGCTTAAAGGTATTTACTCTGTTTCAAAATCACTTGACACAAGTCACACACATCATCAGGTATTTTAAGACCTGTAATGTGGATTGCGGGCTCTACACTTTCATAATGTCAAGAAATAATCACTTACAACAACAGATTCTGTAATTAAGGAATCATGAAACAATAGCGACAGCAGTTTGAAGTCTGTCTGTCCTCTCTTTCTCTCTCCGTTTCTGTAAAGTGACAGGAGCCTGCAGGTAGAAATGGACCAGTGCTGAGTCTGAAATACGCGGCATTACACATGTGGCTGTTCTTGGAAGTCAACCATTTCTGCAAGTTATTCTCAAGAGGCATGATGTACTATAAGCACTTAAGAAATGTGTTACAGTGTGACTGGAACCAAGATGAAATAGCAATATTAGAAGAGATGGTTTAGTTTATGTAGTGGCCAACTATGCCATTAAACTAGAACAATGGAGACGATGGGAAGGCAGGAATGTTCTCCAGTGTGATTTATTCCTTTCCAGTAGCAGTGGAAATTTTTCCTATAGACCTGAAAATGACCCTGTCTGCCAAGCAGAAGTCAGCATTAAGATGTAAGAGTTCTGCTAGATTAGTCACCTCAGGATACTCTGCTCTCACACAGCACAGGGATCTCAAAGCCCTTTGCCAGAATGGGTCAAAACTCAGCCTCCCAAGCCCTGCAAAGACCATGCCTTAGCATCGTTGTTGTCAGGCATTTCAGAAAAAGGGAAACTGAGGCTTGAAGAATTGATCAAAAATATGCAAAGGAGGCTCTACAACACAGTCAAGAGCGAAACAAAGGTTTCCTTGATCGCATGCTTTACAGGAAACGTGCATTTTCCTTGGAAGGATCATTGTTTGCTGCAGCTGAGAGCAGCCGGGTCAGCCAAGGCAAGAGGAAATGTTATCAGGCAAACAATATCCTGCCATTTCCACTTCTGCCAGCCAATTAGACCAGTTCTGCCCGATGACACATGGAGGAAAGGCTGGCTCTTTTAAAGTAAACCCTGGTTCGGTACCTAAGCCCTGCTGATTTTATACACCTGCATCAGCTACACACAGGGTGCCCTGTGCATCTGCTGCTCTTTGTGCTCCTGTGCTCTGACACGATGGGAACTGCCATGCTAGATGCTGCCATATAGCCCCCACAGAATATGAGGAGAGCCCCAAAATGTCTGATGATCAGACCCTTTCTGCACACAAGGATGGGGAGCCCAGAGTCCTCCAAGGGGCCTATGGAGAAGGACAATAGGGATGGTTTGAAATACTACCCATATGAAGAGACATACCAGACTACAAAAGATGCCTTCTGCACACCAATCTTTTAATGACTCCCCCCAGATGACACTGTGAAGGCCCAGCAGGAAGAACAAACCCATGTCCAGTCCTTCCCAATCCTCAGCCCTGCTCTTCCCTCCTTTCCAGCTTTGCACACTGAGAGTGGGACCACGTGCAGCTGCACAGACAACGCTCCTCACAGTCGCCTCCCTCAAAAACAGCCTCCTACCCACTTCCTTCCTCAGCAGAGTAATGAGGCGCTCTTCGGCCTCGTGCTGTCTCTCCCAGCAGTCTGGTTCCAATCTCAGGGATGCCACATCAGACAGCTCCCCCCGGGCAATGGCATATGTGGCCAGAGGTGGTCCAGCTGCACCGCAGCAGCCATGCAGGTGCTGAAATCGCCCCCCACCCTGGCCCTGAACTGCAGAGTCAGCTCGCAGGGGCAGAGAGCAACAAGGACAGTTCAATCAGAGCCAGGATGAAGCAGCAGGCAGAAACGTACAGATACTGAGATACCAGCCCGCTGACGTACAGCGAACGCCTCATTTTCCAATGCACAGAGCCCACCTCTTCCTTTAATCTCTCAGTGCTGTGGTGGCTCAATGCTGCTGGAAAAGCTAAACAAAGACTATACAAAGTTCTCTCTCTCCTGATGAAGTTGTGCTATGAATTACTCACTAGATCCTGATCTCCCCACTCCAAGAAAAAAACCTGCTGACCTCAGAGGTGTTTTGCCTGAAGGAGTACACCCAAAGCTGCCATACTCTTGCTGCCTAAAAATCAAGCCCTCCCTTCCCAAAGTGTGTTTCAAAAAAACATGAAACACATCATGGATTCAGTTCCAGCTGCCACTTCAGGTATTTCCACTTTTACAATGTAAACCATGCTCAGAGCAGAGTGAGGGCATTTTTGGTTTGTATTTTTCCCTCTAAAAAAGAAATCTGCACAAGAGATGACAATCTCTTCCCCCGCAAAATCTGTTTGTTTTGTACATACTCCTGGGTTGCTCTCATTCAACTCCAGTGCTAATTGTCAAAAGCACAGCCACCAAACTTGCTCACATTTCTCTTGCAGTGGGAAGGAAAAAGGGAGAGAAGATCAGCTGACTGCATGCAAGCATTTAGCAACCTGCCTGTGCTGTCAGTGCCCTCCGTGAGTGACGGGTGTTTCACAATCGGAAATATGAGCAACTGCCCCAGCTGTGTAGTCCTTAGCCAGCAGCTACCAAAGTGTGATCCAGACTCGGGAGGAAAAGGAGACAGGACTGTGTCAACCCTTTCACCCCACGGTGTGCTCCAGTTTTCAGTGGGGCAAGCGCATCTTCGATGGTATCACAGTAGACACCATTTCTAGGGGCAGGAACTGGCACGGGCTAGCCTCTCCACATCAAACACTAGTAGCTGCTCATCACAAAACAACTGGAGCTCACAACATGATAAGGAAGCCTGCTCCTGACCCACACAAATACCTCCCCCCTTTTCAGAGACTGAAGCAATCTCCTGGGGCACAGGTTTGCTGCTGGGAGATAACGCTGCTCTGGAGCCTCTGTGGAGCTCAGGTATGGCACCAGAGCTCTTCATGGGAGGAGAGGCAAGACCCATTCAAGTTGTTTTCAAGCAAAATTAAAGCTGCTGCTTCCCAATCCTGACACTTCCTGCAGGAATCAGTCACTGCCAACAGCTCTCTTCCCTGGGGTCTCAACTGCAGCCTGACAGCTTTAAGGGATACCTTTAGAAACACACACACATGCACACATATCCCTTGTTCCAAAGTTGCTGCTGTTTGCCCAAAATAAATAAATCCCCAAGACCCGGCTGCATCTGCAAGTGACTCAGAAGAATGAGATTGGGGTCTCTGTGTCAGTGGGTCTGCCAAGCCTGCGTGACAGCCAGCCTCAGCTGCTCCCACCACGGATACATCAGTTTTGCTCCCCGTTGTTTGCAAGGAGAGTCCAGGCAGCAACAGGGGAATAAAACCAAACTGTAAATACAGGATGTATTATGAAACATCAGGCACTGGTTGGAGGATTTGATGGGAAATAAAGGAAAATGTAATAAATTATTTTCAACTTCTCTTTTCAAACATATGTGGGGAATCAGCGTGGTTTAACCAGGAGAGCAAGTTTAAATTTCGCAATAGTAACGCGGGTTTGGCTAGGTACACTGTACAGTATAAAACAAACTGCTGCTGTTCCACGCATAAAGGGAGGCAGCAGGAGACAGAGTATCACACACAGTACTGCCTAAAGCATGCTGGCTATGTCAACAGATTAGCTTGCTTTGGACTGTCTGGACTGTTACTAATATGCAACTGAATATGCAACCGATCCAACAACAACGATGCTATGAATTTTTTTTTAATGAAATTATATCGACCTCTTCAGTTTAATTAGTGTATTAAAAATATAAAAGGAAAGCAGATGTGACTATCATGGATGTGCAAGCTGAATATTAATAACAAAAAGCATCCCCTCCCCCTCAGAGGATAAAGCAAAGTTGGATCCATCATTTTGCAAATTAAATCCCAAACGTGTTCATAATGTAGCTGTCAATAAACCTTGTGGATGTGTGCGCATAAGCACGCAAAGCTGAAGCCAAACCAATTTTACTAGGGTAAACCTTTAAAGATCCAGCCCTGGTCTAGCTGGATGACAATGCTACAGCCCGAGGTGCTCCCCTGAAGCCCTATCACCCACATTTCTCCCCACTCAGCTTCTAAGGAAAAATTAAATGCATGTCCCAAACTGTCACTTACTGGAGACCTAACACACACTACCCTTACGCTAGCCAAAACTAAGGTGAATGCTGGCAAGATGAAATCCAGTGTCTCGTTATTCTTACACTGATAGTACCACGGGTCCGTGCGCTGCATTAGCACCACATGTCATCCCAGCCACACTCCACTATTCCTACCCACCAGCAATTTTTTTCCCTTTAAAGACACACTAGTTTCCAGAATTTCGCCTGGCATATCACCTCTGCCAGAAAATCACATCAAGAATCAGGATTGTCTGACAACGTCCTACTGTAACGAGGAATCGTCTCTTTCCTTTTCCTCAGTATCCCAGCCGATAACTATTTATAGATCCATGCATTTGGGCTCATAGTTCATTTCATACAGCTCTTTTCCCTGTAAAACCTACTCTTCTGCTTGGTCTTATTTATTCACACCACCAGTCATCATTTTAATGCCTTTGTAATACTTGATTTCCATCTTTAAAGTATCCTAATTCTGTCTGCATATTAATTGTACGGTGCCTCAAAACACACTGGTTTACTGGAACCAGCCTGAGGCGTCATTGTTTTAAGATAGAGCAAGAAGTGTGTGTTTCTTCCCACTTTCTAAAAAAAGGAGAAAAAGAAAAATAAGTCACCTCCCTAGTTACAGAATTTAGCCTAAAAGCTTTAGATAGTGTTTCCACACAACTGCCCACCCCCATCTCAAGATTTAAGGTACAATTTTTATTGACATATACTAATTACCTGAAAATAAGAATGATCTATTCCGTTTCCACCAGCTGCCAGTTGTCAGCACTGGCTGGAAGTGATCAGCCTTGTTTAAAAGAACAAAAAAACCCCAACAACAACAACAAAAAATCTAAGCTCAAAAATAAAATAAAAATAGTAGCCAGCAGAAAAACAAAACCCTAAAGAATGCCACCGGATCTCAGGTGCTGCCGGGCGTGCTCCGAAAGGACTGCTGAAGGCAGACAGATTTGAATGGACTGCTCAGTTTGTCATGGCAAAAAATACAGAGATTTAAAGGTCTACCCACGCGGAAAAAAAAAAAAAAAAAAAAAGAACCACCAAAAAACCCCAACCCTGAATTAAAGACCAAAAATCAAATAAAGTCAGAAATGCAGCCCCAATGCATCAGCTGTCTGCGCTTACGAGATTTACAGGAGTAATTTAAATGATTCACCTGCTGCCAGTTTTCCTCCAAGGATGGCAAAGCTGAGAAGTAGCCGGTGTCGTGGACAAGCTGGAGTTCCTGGAATATACTATAACTAGCCAAGACATCCATGCTGCTGCTGAGCAAGACCCTTTCTTTCTGCTTTTGTGTGTGTTTGTTTGCTCGGGTGGGGGGTTGTTTTTGATCATAAAAAAAAAAAAGGAGGAAAATCAACCAATGATAGATCCAGCGTCCCTTTGGCTTTGTTGTGTTTCAGTCACACTTAAAGAAGAGAGAGAGAGAGAGGATCAGCGCGGAGGGACGGCGAGGGCCGGGCCGAGGAGGACGAGAGGCGCCGGCGCGCACCGAGC
>NW_010268368.1:0-219 GCF_000690775.1 Eurypyga helias
ACCGGGCCCTGGGGGGAGCCCCGCAGGAAGGGAAGCCCAGCCCATGGGATTTGGGATCGCAGAGGGCACAGCCCTGCTTTCCCAGGGCTGGCACTGCCCGTCTCGATCGCAGTTTGGGTGGGGGTGGGTGCCCCTTAGCAGCCGGTGGCAGAGGGCAGGAGGAGGGGGAGAGGGCGAAGCGCTCCTCACCGTCTGCTTTGCCTCGGCAGCTCCTCCCCG
>NW_010268368.1:270-9075 GCF_000690775.1 Eurypyga helias
CGAAGGCTCCTTCGGGCGCGTGTACAAGGGGCGCCGGAAACACAGCGCCCAGGTGAGGAGAGAGGTGTCAGGGGAGAGGGCCGGGGGTCTGTTGTGTGGCGCTGAGGGCTGATTTCTGGTGGCTGTTGTGTTCCAGGACCCTGCCAGGCCTTTGGGACTCAGCACTCATTCATTTTTCTGCTGACATTCCCAGTCATCTCCTGCTGACACAGGGTCATTCAGGTTCAAGGGACCTCAGGAGGTCTCCAGTCCATCCCCTGCTCAAAGTAGGGCCAGCAGTAAATTCAGATCCTCAAGGACAAAAACCCCACAGCCAGTGCTTGACTATACTTGGGGTGAAGGGTTTTTCCTTACATCAAATTGAAGCTCCCCTGTTTTAGTCCCTCTGTCCTTTTCCCGTGTGCTTCAGCCCCCCCCACCATCCCAGTGGCCTCTGCTATACCGACTCCAGCCTATCGATGTCTTTCTGGGCTGAAAACCTGCCACAATATTGCCACCGTGGTCTAAGAAGTTCCAAATAAAAGGCAATAATCGCTTTCCTCCAACTCCTACCGGTTGATACAGCCCAGGGTACTGATAGTGCTCCTCACTTTCAGGGGACACTGCTGTTAGGCTTCTTGTCCACCAGCATCTCTAGGTCCTGCCCCATGTTTCTGGCAGTCCTATTTGTGTCTGTGCTCACTGATTAAATTTCTTTGCTTGAAACACCAGTGCACAAAGTACCCTGAGCACCTGTGTTTATGTGCAAGGGCTTGGGGGGAGCCCCAGGTCCAAGGGATCAAGCGAATAAATGTCTTATTCGGTGTGAAAATGTTGAGTCCTGTTTGGGTTTGGCCTCTGCCAGGGTAGGAGCCTGGTCTGATGCCAGCTTTGCCTGCTTTGAAAGGTGGTGGCCTTGAAGTTCATCCCCAAGGTGGGGCGGTCTGAGAAGGAGCTGAAGAACCTGCAGCGGGAAATTGAGATCATGAGAGGCCTCCATCACCCCAACATCATCCAGATGCTTGACAGCTTTGAGACCGACAAGGAGGTGAAGGCGACTCTTCCGGGCAGATGCTTTTGCTTGACTGGGGCAGGGGAACAAGGGCTGGCCCCTGCTGTCATAGGGACCTCTTTCTGAGGAGATGCTGCTGACACCCTCCCGGGGCCTGGTCAGTTTTTTTCAGAGCCCTCCAGTTCGTGCTGTGTGGGGAGTCAGCACTTATCTGGGCTGTGTGGGGTGCACTAGGTCATGGGCAGAGGTGAAGGAGCTGGGTGGGGGAGTGTGTGATACAAGAGGGGTGGTTTGGGATCACAGGATGAGGATGACTCTTCAGTCACCTCATCAGTCTCTTCAGAGACGGATTTTTAACTGATTTAAACTCTCATGGAGAGAGTGTGATAAGAAAGGACAGAAGACTGTGCTATGAGACTTGGGGGCATGAAATAAAGTAATTGGGCAGCAGATTCAGAACGAGCTCAGTGGAGTGATTCTGCCCACTGGGCTTGGAAGTACCATTCTGGGCTTGTCCTGTCTTTCCCCTGTTGCTAGTTTTCGCTGGCTATCTGAGATAAGGACAACCACAAGGCCCCTGCCAAGTGCCAGGCCTTGCTGCATTGCAGCCACGGGGCCTCTCTCTCATCCCAGGTCCCAGCCCGAGCTGATGGGCTGTGCATGATGACACCCCAGTATCTCCGTCAGATTTCCTACCCTATTCTGTCCCGGTCTCCAGGCCATGGTGGGGATGTGGCTGGGTGAGTGCCTGATCTCACCATGCTGCTCTTCCCTCCAGGTGGTGGTGGTGACTGACTACGCAGAGGGGGAGCTCTTCCAGATCCTGGAGGATGATGGGAGTTTGCCAGAGGAGCAGGTGACTTGGTTTCCCTGTCTCTCTCAAAGGCGACAGCACCAGGGTGCTGCCTCAGCCATTGGCCTACTCCAAGGAACTGCTGGCCCACGTCTGGGGCTGGTCCCTGGCTCAAACAGAGCAAGGGCAGGGATAGGGGTGCTGGGGGAGCCAGGGAACCCGTGGTTGTGCCAGCTGGTGGCGAGGATCCTGTGTCTCCGCAGGTCCAGAACATAGCTGCCCAGCTGGTCTCTGCTCTCTATTACCTGCACTCCCACCGCATCCTGCACCGCGACATGAAACCCCAGAACATCCTGCTGGGCAAAGACGGCGTCATCAAGCTCTGTGACTTCGGGTGGGTGCTGGGAGCCAGTTTGAGGGGGACACTTGGGCCTGGGGCAGCCAAGAAGTGTCCAGGATGCTGTAGAGGAGGCAGGGGGAGTGTGCAAAGGGACCTAGATTTTGTGCATATTTAGAGATTGAGCAGGGATGGGGAATTTTGGACTACAGAGGGGAGAGGTGTTTGTAAACTCATAGGGATCTCCCTGGGAGCTGCAACGGACGTTTCAGCCTGAACTGGCCACCTGTGCTTTGCTCTGAGCAGGTTTGCCCGTGCCATGAGCATCCACACCATGGTGCTGACCTCCATCAAGGGCACCCCGCTGTACATGTCCCCTGAGCTGGTGGAGGAGAGGCCGTACGACCACACAGCAGACCTGTGGTCTGTGGGCTGCATCCTGTACGAGCTGTTCGTGGGCACCCCTCCCTTCTACACCAGCAGCATCTTCCAGCTCGTCAGCCTCATCGTCAAGGACCCCGTCAAATGGCCGGTGGCCATAAGCCCTGTCTTCAAGGTAAGGGCGCAGGCCCTGTCTGTCGGGTGGGATCTGTTAATGCAGCTTTGGCCTCGCGTGCTGCCCTGGTGGGTCGCTCTTAGGTTTTATGTCCCCTAACAGGGATTTCGGAACATAGAGAAGGGATGAGAGCTGGGCCTCCTGGGAGGGGAACCCTTGTCACTGCTGTCCATAAGCTGGGAAATGGGGGCAAACAGCAGAAGAGCTATTTACCAGGCTGGGAAGGGAAGTGTCTTCCCAACTGCCCTAAGCACTGGGGCTGCTCCTTTCTCAGAGCCAGACAGGGGATGCTGACCTCCTGGGGGCCCTCACTGGGGAGACTGCTGGGTGCATTGTGCTTGTTGGCGGGTGTCGAGCATGTGTCAGTGACCCTGGTGCTGTGCTGCCTCGTAGAGCTTCCTGCAGGGACTGCTAATGAAGGACCCCCGCCAGCGCTTGTCATGGCCAGAGCTGCTCTCTCACCCCTTCATTGCTGGGCGGGTTACTGGTGAGTGCCATCTCTTTTTCCAGTGCTGGCCAGGTCCATTTCCTCCTACTGTCTGGAGGCTGGGAGGACCACCCTGCCCTGCTATTTTCATTACCTTGGTCTTTGCCTCCCTCCTTTCAGCTTTCTCCAAGCACTGACCCCTGGCTTCTACCCCTGGGATTGCTCTGGGTCCCCTGGGATTCCCCTGGGATCCCAGAGTCAATCACTCTCCCGGTATCCCAAGGGAGAGCTGCTGCTGAAGCTTCCCCTTGCCTCCTCAGTGATTGATGACACAGAGGAGCACGGAATCTCAAACCCCTTTACCACCAAGCTGCCCCCAGAGCTGCAGGCCCTGAAGGAGCAGCAAGCCCATGCTATGGCCCCCAGGAGTGGCCAGTCCAGGATCCTGAGAAAGGCCCAGCAGAAGATGGTTGAGGAGGCACAGAAAAAGGTGAAGAAAAGTCTGGGGTTCTCCTTGCTGTGTCCCACAGTCAGGGCAGGGGAGGGACACTGAAATGGGACCCGGGGGAAAAGGCAGAAGGTACATGGGTCAGGCTGGGGTGTCAGCCACATACAAGGCAGGGTGTGGGGTCCTCGCGGTGGTGGGGTTTTGAGGACTCACCTGGCTGAGTAACCCTGCCCTGACCAAACTTCTCTGCCTTCACCCAGGGGCAACTGAAGGCAGGTGAGGCACCTATGAAGGACTCTGGCAAAGGATGCCCAGGGCAGAGACCCAGAGCAGCTCTGGGAAAGGCAGCCCTTGGGGCGAGGGAGCCACCAGCTGCCTCCAATGAGAAGAACCCCTGTGTCCTGCAAGGAAAGAGCAGCATGGAAGACTGGGAGTTGGAGGAGCCTCCTCCCAACCCACGGTGAGAGAGGGCTGAGGCTGGGACAGGAGGAAGAGGAGAAGGCAGGGTTATTCACTGACTGTGCTGTTCCCTTGGCCAGGGAGCATAGCATCACCCAAGACTATGAGCGGGAATTTCCTGGAGCAGGTGCCCCTGTGCAGCCAGCTGCTGGCAGGGCAGAGCCCCGAGGCAGGCGCAGCATCGAGACCGTGGACCTGGAGAGTGAGGTAAGATGATGTCTTGTGGTGAGGGCAGCAGGGCCCAGCCCCAGGGGCTGGTACAGAGACCCTGGGGCAGGCAGGGCCAGTGGCACCAGCCCTGTCTCTCCCCTAGGACCTGGAGAGTGATGAGGAGTGGCAGCACCTGGTCGAGGCCACTGAGCCCTCGGCCATGCAGCTGAGCACGCAGCTGAGCCTCCTGAGGGACCCAGCCTTCCGGCACCGTGTCCAGGCCCGCCTGGCAGACTCTGCTCAGCAGGTGAGTGATGGCTGCTCCAGGCAAGTACAAGTGGGGACATGGATGCCACCTTCTTCCTCAAGACTGGGTCAAGAGCACTGGGAGAGTCCTCAGGCCAGCCAGCAAGAAGATCCCCTGCTTCTCTGGGAGCTGGAGCTGTCTCATGCACTTGGCTTGCCACCTGCTCCTCTGCTGTCCCTGCCTGGATGGGTTGAAGGGCTGCCCCGTGGCTGATGGAGAGGCCAAAACCGCTGCTGGTCATGAGCTTTTCTGGCTTCTTTGTGTCCAGGTGCTGGAAGGGATGCTGGAGGGAGCCTCCCATCTCCGTCCTGTGCTCCGTGTTGTGGGCAACCTCCTGGCTACCTGGTGTGACTCTGAGCTGCTGGACCACTTCTGCCGAGAACTGAACATGCCTCTGTCCCTGCTGTGCCTAGCCAAGCAGATCCTGCAGAGCGGGAGCACCAAGCAGGTGAGTGTAGGTCCCCAGAGAAATGTGGGCTTCTTCCGGCCCTGCAGAGTGCTGGTGCTGAGGGGGCTCTGGAGTTCTGCCGGAGCTGGCTTACAGGACTGGTGCCTCTCCTTGAGAAGGGGGAGGTCCTGGCAGGGAAGGATCCCGCCACGGTGGTGGGATGGCCAGCAGACAATCCCCACTTGCTGTTTCTTTCTGGATCCTGCAGCAGCCCTGGTGTATCGTGGTGCTGACTGACCTCCTCATGGTGACCACCGTTTATTTCAGCAGTGAGCGCAGCCTGGAGGAGAGTGGGCTAAAGGACAGGTAGGAACAACCCTCTGTGCTCCGAGGTCTCTTGTGGCCACTTCAGGGACCTGGCAGTAGGCGGGAGGGTGGTGTTCGTACTCTGATTGGAGCTGTCTCCGTGGGGAAGCAGAGCGCTTTCCCTAAGTGGGACTAATTAAGGGGAAGCAGAGCTGACAGTCCAGTTGTGGTGCCTGCTGGCAGCAGCTCACAGGTGTGTGCTGCCGACTCCATTAGCCAGGGCCATGTGGGCCTGACCAGATCCTGCCCTCACAGCCAGGAGCCATGTTTCTCTGCTCTCCTCTGCCCCTGCTGCCCCCCCTCCCCAGCCTGCAGGCCTTCCGGGAGAGTGCTGGCTGCTTCCTAGCCCTGCTGCCGGAGCTGCTGGCTGAGCCAGCCGACAGCCAGATGAGACTCTGCCAGCAAAGCCTCCTGGTAAGGGAGCCTCTGTGTCCCTTCTCCCAACCCTGTACCCCAGGGATGGAAGCTGTGGGGCTGGGCGTGTGTGTCAGGGGATGCGCAGACTGCGGACCCTGCTCGCAGCAGTGGGGTCTGATGCATTCTTGTCAGGGCAGGCTGTATAACCCCTTGGGTTTTTTCGGGGGGGATCACATGCAGAAAGGAGGTTTCTGAGGGTCACCTTCCCTGGCTGTGCCTCCGCGTGTACGGCCATCTCAGCCATCACGCAGCTGCATGTGGCTTCCACATTAACCTGCCTGGAGACGATGCTTGGAGGTCCCTGAAGCTCCAGCACGAGTCTTTCTCCCATCTCTGCTGTTCCCCCCACAGCCTCCTCCCCCATCATCCTTCTCTCTCCTCCCACCCTCAGTCTGCAGTGATGGCAACCCCTGTGTCTCCCCCAGTGCTTCACCCTGCTCTGTGAGAGCCTGGATGCAACATGCCCCTCCGTCTCTGCACCCTTCTATGTCAGCCTGCGAGAGGAGCATCAGCCCCTGCTGCACAGACTCCTCCAGGGATCCGTCTCAGAGCAGCCCGCTCTGCGAGGTAGCGGCACCACCTCGACAGCTCCTCCTGGGGTTTCCCCTCTCCCTCCTGCCTGGGTGCTCCCTCAGGGCACTGACTGCCCTCAGTGCTGGTGGCCGGAGGAGGTGGCTGAAGCTTACCTGCCCAAACCCATGCTAACCAGGGCTCTCCCTCAACCCCAGATCTCACCTTCCTTGTGTCACAAGCCTGACTTTTCCTCTCTTGGCCTCCAACCCCATCCCGCTGCCCCTCAGCATCCCTCACCCTTAGCACATGTCTCCCGAGCTCTCTCCCTGTGCAGGAGCAGTGGTGGAGGCCAAGTCAGCCCATGACCAGAGCCCATGTGTGGCAGACCTCTTCCTGGCTGCACTGGCTGCGCCCTGCAGCATCCCCCTGGAGAGGAACCGTTGTCGGGAAGCCAAGCAGCAGGTCAGGCCAGCTCTCTGCAGGGTGAGGTGTGGTCCCTGCAGGGACAGCAGCCTTTTCCAGGAGGATCTCTTTTCCAGCAGTAGGGTGGAGGGCTGGGGTCCTCTGGCTTTGGTGGCTGCAGGGCTGGCATTTTCAGGCTGCTCCGTCCCAGCCAACAGCTGAGCTTTAGGGGTTTAAGGACTCCTACATCAATTGAGACACTCACCCTTAGGATCTGAACTGTAGGGTGGGCTAAGCAAACAACGAGGCAATGCAGAGAAAACACGAAGAATTCTTATATGACAGTGGTATGAACTGCAGGAAATGTGAAATTGAATGGACAGTAAAAAAGAGGGAAAACAAAACTACTGATTTACATTTGATCCTGTAACTCAGCTCTGGGTCAACAAGGAGGGCGGCAGCAAAGGTGGAATCTCACCTTGCTGATCTCTGCTGTGGGACTGTGCATCAAAGCCATGCTGGGTCATGGCACACGGGCATCCCTTTGTGAACGCAGGCCATGTAGGAAGCAGGTGTCTTCTTCTATTGATTTGTTGCTAGCATTAAACTCCGTAAGGCTGTGCAGTGCTTCAGGTGCCCAGGCTGTGAAACAGGCTGATTTCTGCAGGTCGCTCGGGAGGTAGCTGAAAAGCTTATGGAAGGAGAGAGCCAGCAGCTTGGGAGACTGCTGGAGAGACTGGAGCACCCAAGCTGTTCCTTGAACGTGCTGAAGGTAACGGCCCTGGCCATTTATCTGGCTCTGCCCAGAGGTGCCTGGACTTCTGGCCTGGGGTTAGGAACATGCGGAAGGGGGGACCCTGGGCTCAGCCCTCAATGAATCCCGTCTCCCTGTTGTCCATTGTTGAATAAATGAGCCCCGTGGTAGCCATGGGTTGTGACTAGGATGGGCCTGGTCACTGCGTCCCTGTCCCCAGGGGCTGGTATGCATCTCCCCCTCTGCCTCGTAGATCCTCTACGCTGGCTGCCATGCCAGCCCGAGCCTGTGCCAGCACCTGGGAAGGAGCCAACGACTGTGGGGTTCCCTCGTGCAGCTCTCAAAGGACGAGGTAGGACCGACCACAGCCCTGGGATTGGGGCAGGAGTGTGGGCAAGCAGGACACGTTCCTCTGAGCACTGCTTACACCAAGCTAGGGAACCTGTTGGGAGAGGAGTTTGGGGGAGCTTTGTCTGGACAGTGTGGCTCTTCTCCAGGGCCCAGAAACATGTCCTTCTCCCCTCCCAGCCTTGATATTCCCCTGTGACTCCTGCTCCCTTGGCAGGTCCCCGTGGTGGAGGTGGCCCAGGGTGCAGCCTGTGAGGCCTCTCTGTATCTGCTGGCCCTGCTCATCCTGCAGCTCCAGGCCTCCCCACCCAGGTAAGCTCCCACTTTCACTCATGAGTGGGAGAGAAACATGCCCTGCCCTAAAGAGCCCTCTGTCCTGCGCCCTACCCAGAGCTGGGCTCCTGCTCCCCCTGAGCCTGCTGGACACACCAGCGGAGTGGTGGGCAGGGTGGGTGGGTGCTGGGCATGTGGTGAGGACCCAGTGTGGACAAGGAGATGCTGTGAACCAGGTCTTGCTTCTCCTGCAGGGTGGCTGCTTCCCAGCCCTGGGGCTGTTTGGATGCTGCTGCTCTGTGGGATGTGCAGCTGTGGGAACACAGTACCTCTCTCCTGGTCCCTGTGTTTCAGGCTTGAGGAGGTGGTTACCCTGGCTGTGGATCTCATCACCCAGTCTCCTGTCGTCTCCCTTGTGGTAAGCGCCCCCCATGCCGGAGCTGCCACGGATAGCCCTACACATCCCATTTGGGTGTTACCGGTGCCCACTCAGGGTGGGGTGGGAGCAGGCGCAGCCTGGCTGTCCCTGCCCTTGGCGGAGGGGTGGAGAGTCACCACTGAGTGGGCAGGTGGCAGAGTCCCAAAGGTGCTGAGCTCTCCCTGTCCCACAGGGTGCTGCAGCATTCCTCCTGACACAGCTCAGTCAGCTTGGGGTGGCCTTGAAGCTCGGAGAAGAGATCCTACTGGTGGTGACAAACGCGCTGACAGCACCTGCTGAGGTATGGGATGGGGACTGAGGAGCAGGGGAGCCATGCCATCACCCCACCGTGGAGGTGTGCGACCTCCTCAGACCCAGCACCTAGCTCCAGCCTGTTCCCCACCCTCTCTTACAGCTGCAGCTCCCCCCGCCAATGGGAGCTGGTCTCTACGATGGGC
>NW_010268368.1:9103-11542 GCF_000690775.1 Eurypyga helias
TCTCCCTCTGCCTGGTCCCTTCCCAAAGGGATGGGGGCAAAATAGCCTGAATGTGGGTCGGTAACGGAGGCTGAGGCAAACCAGGGAACCAGGCAGCTTTGGCTGAGCTGTGCAACCCTGTGAAAGTCACCTAATGTCCCTGGGTTGTCTGTGGAGCTCTGGAGGGTTGGTGGGTGAGTGGTGGGCAGGGAGGAGTGATTCTGAGGCACACTGGAGGGAGAGAGGGCAGAGGTGCCCTGGGACTAGCAGCGTTGGCAAGCACAGCAGGGCTGCCAGCTGCCTGGGCCGCTCTTCTCTCCCTGGGCTGTGTCTGTCCAGCCCTGACCTCCCCAGGCCTGGCGGTGACATGGACCAGAACCCTGGGGAGCTGTGGGGGGTGACCATGAAGCCCGCTGACATCTGTCTCCCCATCTCCAGGAGGACATGGCTGTGGAGCAGGGCTTTGCCACCTCAGAGCTGTGGAGCGTGGTGTGGCATCGTGTTGCTGTGGTGCTTCGCGTGGGCAGCGACAGGGCAGCGCTGGAGGGAGACCCTCCAGGGGCAGGTCACCCCACAGCAGAGCCGGACTGGAACCTCCTCTCCCCTCAAGGTAGGAGCTGCAGGACGGCCGGGCATCTGCCCTGGACCCTGCTCCGCATCCTGCTGTCAGTCTTGCTCATGTCCGTCCCCATGCACATCTGGTCCCTGAAGGGCCTGGGTGGGCGGGAGGGTTGCTTTGTTTGAGGATTGCTGTTGCCCTCTGGGGAGAGAGGGCTGGGCTGCCTTGTGCTGTGCCCAGTTGGCAGCAGCTCAGCTGGAGCAACCCTGGAGCAGCCTTCAGGCAGCACAGACAGAAGAGAGGAGACTTTTCACCCTTCTTAGCTTTCCCCTCTGGGGTGCTGTTCCCCTGCAGGCACCCTGCTCTTCCTCAGCCTGGCCCTCTTGGTCTTCACTCGTGAGTCCCACCGGTGCCTGCCTCAGCTCACCCACTCCCACGGTGTCCTCATGGTGATGCTGAGGAGACTGCTGTCCCCTGGCTTCCTGGCATGCCTGGCACAGACGTGAGTTGCGGGGAGCGCTGAGGCGGGCAGAGCTCAGCTGCTGAACGGGGCTGGGACATGGGCATGCGGGGGTCTGAGAAGGTCCTGACCTGGCACGTGCAGGGCCTGGTGGTGCCTGGCATGGGGAATGCTCTCTGCCTCTTGTTTTTCTGATCACCTCTGTGTTAAGCCCTCTCTCTCTCTCTAACAAATTCAGGCAAGCAGGAGAGGATGGGGACCCTGAGCTTGTCCCAGCCGTGGTCATCCAGACCTGCCAGCTCCTCTGTTTCCCTTTTGCCCTGGATGTGGAAGGAGACACCTTAGCACTGGTCATAGAGGCTGTGAGAGACACCCAGATCCCTGCCCAGCTGCTGCAGGTACCCCCTTGCCCTTGTGTTTCTCCCCCCCCATACTGTGGAGACACCTCCCCACATCGCAGCCCGCGATGCGTGGCACCACTTCACGCTGTGCTGGCGGTTCCTGCCTGCACAGGGGAGACGCTGGAGTGCCACGCAGCCCTCGGAGCAGCTTGGCCAGCAGCCGGGCCCTGCCGGCAGCCCTCAGCCGCTGCCTGACTTGGCCCTTGTGTGACAACAGCATGCTCAGCACTGCCATCTCTCCTTTCTCCATAGGTCTGCTCTCGCCATCTGCCCTTCTCCTACGCTGAGGTCCCCATGAGCCTCTTGTGCCACCTTGTAGTGTCTGATGAGCAGGTCATAGACCAAATGGTGAGGGAAGCTGACGCCTCGGAGCACGTCCTTGCCTTCTTGACATCGGCCTTGCTTTCAGACAGCCTCACGCTCACAACTCACCTCCTGTCTCTCTTGACCCACGTGGCTCGGACCTGTCCAGAGCACTTGCCCTTTCTCCAGAGGATCCTGAGGGGCTCGGAGGCGGCCAACCAGCCACTGACCCACCTGCTTAGCCACCAGCAACACCCGATACGGGCCAAAACCTGCAACTTGCTGGGTAACCTGCTCCGACACGGCTTTCATGAAGTGCTGCAGAGCCAGCCTGGCTGGCTGGAGAGCCTGCTGGGCTGCCTGACAGACCAGGAGGAGAGCGTGCGCAAGGCAGCCAGCTTCGCGCTAGGCAACGCTGCCTACCACACCTCCTCTCCGGCCGAGACCCTGGGCAGGGCTGTGCCCATGCTGATACGGCTGCTGGGCGACACGCAGGCCAGGACACGCTGCAACGCGGCCACTGCCCTGGGCAACCTGAGCCGTCGCTGGGCAGAGCTGGGGGACCTGCTGATGGAGAGCAGGGCCCCCCACGTCCTGCTGGAGGTGGCCTGCCGGGACCCCCGGGAGAGCGTGCGGGAGGGAGCCCTCGTCGCACTGCGGGCCCTCAGCCAGCACCCCGGGACACAGCAGGTACCGCGCAGGGCCCTCGGTCCTCTGTGGCACTTCATGGTGCGTCG
>NW_010268369.1:0-2050 GCF_000690775.1 Eurypyga helias
CCCCCTCACAGCCCCGGAGGGCAATGTCCCCTGCCGCGCTCGGCCGAGCCGAGTGCTGGGAGCTGCAGGGATGATCACACTAGTTCTGTTGTCCCGAGACACAACCCTCAGCCCCAGAGGGAAAACTCCCTTTTTGAGAGAAGGTAGAGCCAGGCTTTTGGCTTTCAGACAACACTACAGCTCGTTTGCAAGCCTCCATCTCCCAAAACACCCCCTCCCTCCAGCTGAGCGAGGGCACAGACCTTCCCAAAACAAGCCTCCAGAGATGACAGCCCTGCAAGCATCCTTAGCTCCTGGGGACGGTCGCCGTGTCCCCAGAGACCACCGGACACTGGGGGGAAGAGGGAACAGAGAAGCAGTCTGGCCCACATCACCCCCATCTCCTGCCCCCAAGACCTCCTCCGCTTTGCCTTAAATACCAGCATCCTAATTTAAAATCCTTAAAAATGCCTTACAAGACCAGCTTTAACTACTAACAAGAATTTAAAAATAGTGATTATTGAGCTAATGCACAATCAGTGACACCAGGAAGAGGGCGGGTCTGCCCGAGCCATCCCACCAGCACGGGCTGGGGGACAGCCAGCCTGCCCTGGAAAGTACGGCTTTGCTTAGTTCTGAATAGTTTTTCCCTTACGCAATATAAACTGCAATTAAAACTGTTTTCCACGTCACCACGGAAACGGTTTGGGTCTGAAAGATGCTGCAGCAGGAGGAGTCCAAGGAGTGCGGGGACCACACGGGGATGAGCGCCCGTGGGCAGGACGGGGATGGGGCTGGGCCGCTGGTGGGAAGCAATCGAGGCCTGATTTCTGGTTTGGTGGGATCCGAGTGCCTACAGTGCTGTAAATCCCAAGCCATGCCTCTGGCGTTCTTCACCACTGCGGATGGTGTTACTCTGCGGATACCGGTTAGGGTTCACAGGACGGCCAGCTCTCCCTTTTGCCACGAGAATCAGGATTTTGTCCTATCATCCCCAAATGCCTTCCTTCAGAAGGAAAAAAAAAATGTTTAAAAAAGCTTCCCTTTTGCTTTGCAAATGAAAAAGAAACCCAAGATTTCTTCCTCTGAGAGGTTGTGGGGGGAGCCTGGAGACTATGCAGAGGGCACCTGGCAACCTGAGAGAAGCAGGTAACGAGACAATAAGGTAATGGATCAATCAGTTGTCTCTAGGATAATGGGTAAATAACCCGTGGATGCACTGGCTCCCAGCTGTGAGAGCAGCTCGGCGGCGGGGGCAGGAGTGGGGCAGGGTACCAGGCGCGCCAGCAGCATCGGCACGTTTCCGGACCCGGCTGCAGCCCTCAGACGGGCAGGCGAAACACCACGCTGAGCTCCATCCCCACAGGATGCCCACGGCGATGGGAACGCATTCCCCGGAGGTTTTTAGGCGCGCCACAGGGCGGATATATTTGGGATGAAGGCACCCGGCTCGGCTGGAGTGACACCCGCAGCTGAGGCGCTGCTTGGCACAGCAAGCATCCTCCTGCCCTGCGTCCTGCTCCCTGCCGCCCGGGGCACCGACGCCGTGCAAAAACGGCCGTGCCAAGACGGCCCCTGGCCACAGCCCGCTGGCGAGCTGAAACCCTGTGGGAAAAATACCTACAAGGCATCGGCTCCCGCTGATGCGCTCATAGGGGAGCAGCCAGCAGCCTGACCCTCCCGGCAGCCCCGGCTCTGCCAGCAGCCCTCTGCCTCCCCAAAGCAGCTGTCCCAAGGGAGACCTCAGCTAATCCCCTGGCTCCATCGCCCACATCGATGGATCTGGACCTGGAATCAAAATAGCCAAGTTGATCTTCGGGGTAATCAGTCGTGCACAGCTGAGCTCCCGGCCGAAGCAGCTCAGCCACCACCACGCAGCAGAGACCACGATGCGGTTCCGGCTTTAAATAACGGGGTGCCTGGAGAACGGAGCACTGGGGTGCACGGTCTAACCTGCTCTCAGGCCAGGGATCCACAGGGCAATGCCACGGAGGGGCCGGAGGGGCCTGCAGCACGTGAGCAGCAAGTGGGCAGCTGACCCGACAGGCACCAACGGCAGCACCGGAGGCCA
>NW_010268369.1:2105-4770 GCF_000690775.1 Eurypyga helias
TCTCAGAGCAGTCCTTCTCTCTCCCCAGCAGTCAGCACACATGGCCAACTTCTGAACAAACTGTTTTCTTATAAACCACCTGGTATCCCATTCCTGCAGCGCTCACATGCTCCAAGCCCAACCCTGAGCCCTGAGGGGTCGCGTGAGGTGGCCACCCAAACCCCGTATCCTTGCAGAACAGCTCATTTACAGCCGTAGCTGAGCTATTTCTACCCGATTTGCGTCCCGAGGGCACAAGGAGGATCAGAGGAATGTCATCTCCTCAATAACCCCAGCCTTGTGTTTGCACGGAGCAAATGGACTCACGCAATCCAATTAAACGCTGCAAGTTTATCAACGTTTCCGCCCGGCGCCTCAAGGATAACAAGTTTAGTGGAAGCCATTTGGAAGAAAAACAGGACGTCGGAGCTGAAGAGCAAGCTCTTCAATACACCTCTGCTTCCTGTGCAGCGCCCCAGGTCTGGAGGAGGGGACGGACACATCTCATCGAGCTTGCAGAGAGCACCGAACCTGAGAGGTGGTTGTCCCGTCCTCCTGCCACTCACCACATCTGGACCACACGATGCTGCCTCCAAAGGTGCTGACAGAGGGGGCTGGCCCCATGGAAACCCCTAAGGCGGCCGGGAGCTGGAGCAACAGCCCTGGACATTGTTGAGGATCAGGTGAGGTTTCTCAGAACCAGAAAACATCCCCCAGCCTTTCCACTCTCTTTTCTTCCCCTCCATTTTCTCACGGAGAAAGGGGAAGGAAAACCCAAGCTGTCCTTTTCAAGAAAGGAGCATGAGGCAGGGAATCAACCAAAAATCTTACAAAACCTCTAATTTTTCTGCAAAACACTCTTGGCACACCGCAACATCTGCTTGCCATTTCCAACTGACTCAGCCCCAACCTCGTGTCGCAAGAGCTCCTTTTTGTCCACCGCCTCGTCTTCCCGGAGAGAAGCCACAGCACAGCAATGCTGTGCCACGCGGAAAGCCAGCTCGGACCAGAGAACGGGATTTTACAGTCCCTTTTCAGGTCCTCACGCCAACACACCGACACCCCTGAGCGGTCTCTGTAACTAAAATCCAAACTACCTCGCCAGGAGAATGATTTACGCCATGGCGGTATCGAAAAATTCAGTCCCACTAATTATGAATAGGGAAGAGCTAATCCAATGAAAGCGTCATTCAGGTGGCTTGCAAGAAGAAGAACTCAAAAGAAATGCCAAAAAAGCCAAAACCAAACCCCAGAGAGTAGCACATTCTTCAGACACAACATCCCTGCTCTCCCCGATGCCGTGGCGTTAAGTTGGGTTCCCTCAGCCCCCTCATTAACCCCCAAGGATGCCGCCGAGTGCTCCACTGGGAAAGCAGACCGCATCTCCGCTTCTCCCAAGTCACAAATCACTGCTAATTCCCTGGCACTGATTACAAACGGGAGGCTTAGCAGAAGACTGCCATGCCATCCCACGTCAGCCTCTCCCTCTAGGTGCTTCCTTAGCTTTTGGAAGTAGCGGGCAAGCCAGCAGGTCCAACTGGATGGCCTGGGATCTTCCGACAGAGCGGGTCTGAGAGCACCTCGGTGGGTTGTGAGGTGTTCAAGCTGAGTTAGGGCATTTTGGACTGCCTGGAGAACCTGAGTGCCGGGAAGAAAAATAGTGAAACTCCTATGGAAACTATATCCATCAAGAAATGAGTCACCAGAAGAGGTAGCGGAGCTGTGATGGGGATCCCAACCGCGGCCTTATTAACACATCAGTACTCAGCGTGGAGCAGTGAGGAGAGGGGTCTTCTCCTGTTGAAGCTCCACCAGTGGGGCTGTGTTCTCCATACGTATGTAGAGATATAAGCAAGACCCCCACCCCAATTTCCAAACACTGCTCAGGTTGGGCTCCTTGAAAACCCATTTAATTGCTGAGGTTGGAAGGGACCTCTGGACATCCTGTCCAACCTCCTGCTCAAGCAGGACCACCTGGAGTTGGTTGCCTAGAACTGTGTCCAGATGGCTTTTGAGTATCTCCAAGGATGGAGACTCCAAAACCTCTCTGGGCAACCTCAGCCAGTGCTCAATCACCCTCACAGTGAAAAGCATTTCCTGATGTTCAGAGGGACCCTCCTGTGCTCCAGTGTGTGCCCATCACCTCTGATCCTGTCACTGGGCACCACTGAGAAGAGCCTGGCTCCTCCTCTCTGCACCCTCCTTCAGGTATTTATTGCCAAGATCCCCGAGCCCTCTCTTCTCCAGGCTGAGCAGCCCCAGCTCCCTCAGCCTTTCCTCTTAGGAGAGATGCTCCAGCCCATTCACCATCTCCACATCCATTCGTTGGACTCTCTCCAGTACATCCCCGTCTCTCTTGCAGTGGGGAGCCCAAAACTGGTCCCAGCACTCCAGGGGAGGCCTCCAGGGGTGGCCTCACCAGTGCCGAGCAGAGGGAAAAGACCACTTCCCTGGGCCTGCTGGAAACCCTCCTCCCAGTGCAGCCCCAGACACCGTTCACCTGCTCTGCCAGAAGGGCACGCTTATGGCTCATGGTCAACTCGGTGCCCACCGGGACCCCCTGGGCCTTTCCTGCCGAGCTGCTTTCCAGCTGGATGGTGCCCAGCGTGTCCTGGGGTGGTGCCTCCCCATGTCCAGGACTTTGTGCTTCTCCTTGGTGAGCCTCATGAGGTTCCCATCAGCCCAT
>NW_010268370.1:0-4036 GCF_000690775.1 Eurypyga helias
CTAACTGTAATGGAATGGAGGTGAACATGAGGACAGAAGTACTGTTGGACAGCAGGTGCACCCAAGCAGGTGAGTCTGATGCCAGGACCAGAGTAAGTTTTAACCTTTAGCTGATTTGAAGCAAAACTACTTGATTGGAGCAAGACTCGCGTAATCTGCAGTGATGGAAGCTAGAGATCCATTCTAACACACTGCTCTCTGGAGGCTGTGATGACTATCAAGCCATACTAAAGATGGAATAGTTCAGTTACGCATTGTAATAACAACTTCTGACAACCCCTAAACAAGCCAATCAGCCTTTTAAGTAGCTGATGTTTGTAGTGTTGAAAGATGGAGGCATCTTAAACATCAGAAAAGGCAAGAATATGGGGGAGTGATCAGGGATTTGGGTATGCACGTTGCTTAGCAGTAGCTACGCTTTTTAAATTAGTTGTTTCCACAATATGCAGGTAGTTAGGTTTTATAAGCAAGGGATGTTTTCTCATAGTGACTGGTAGCACAGGTAGCAAAACCTTTCTTTTGAGTTGGTTTTTGGCGGAGGAGTTTCAGGAACTCAATCTACAACTGGTTGTTTTGTGTGTTTTTTGGGGTTTTTTTGGTGTGTGTTGGGTTTTTTTTGGTCTTGTTTGGTTGGGGATTTTTTTTTTTTTAATTAGTTGTACTTTGCCTCTGACCTGTATGTGTGCATTTTTGAGGGAAAACACTTAGCCATGCTCCATGTGTTTGCAGGGGAGAAATGTCTTTGATAGCACCCTGAAGTATTCATTTGTACTTCATACATAATACACTATGTATGTACAGAGTATAAAGGTACACCTAATGTAACTTGCTAATTCTAATCAAGAATGTAAATTCTAGGTTAGTGTTCAAGTTGGATGTCATCTGAATGTTTAATGGGATTTCTATACATGACATTATAATACTGAACTTAATAAAGTTGAAGAGAACTATGGTTTAGTAAACAAGAAAATTGTCAACAGTTATGAAAACATAGAGGACATCAGGGATTGTGTGTGCTTGTATGTGTATAGGTCATGTACATTGAATTTCTCTAGAGTTTTTGCCTCAGAATTAAAAAGTAAAAGCATGGTCTTAGATGCCAGTACAGGTCAGATAGTGCCAGTAACAGATTTTGGTATTGAAAATCTGGTAGTGGCTAAGAGTATAATGATTTTTTTTCTTCTGAAATTATTACCTCTGGGTTGTGGTGGGGTTTTTTTGTGTGTGTGGTTTTTTTGTTTGTTTGTTTTGTTTGTTTTGTCTTCAGGGCATTTGAAGAACAATTGTAGCAGAAAACCAGGGGAGAAGAGGACTGGCAAGATGATGGCCACTCTTCTTTCAGTGTTTCACACGTGTACACGTAGTCAAAATTTGTAAGTGGTGTTAGAATTGATTTTGGATATAATGCCAATACAAAACAGTTAACCTGCAACAAGCTTTGTCTAATATAAATGAGAATACAATCTTCCACAGCTGGGTTTTAGTTCATTCTACTTTTGACTGTCATTCTGAATCGGGGCGGGGGGGAGCTTCATATGCAACCTTTTAATAAAAGGCATTCTTTTTGCATTGTTTGGTAATACAGTTCACATGGTGGAAATGTCACCATCCTGACACTAGTCTGTTCTTCTAGTGTTCAGTCTAGAATAAAGATGATTTCTGCAATAAATAGGGCCAAAGGGATTGTTTAGTTCTACCTTTTGCAGGCCTGGTGTTAAATACTGTTTCCAAAACTGAAACAATGACATGTTTATGTTCTGCAGTACTGTTAGATTAAATTCATTAATTGATAGATTTCAAAATTATTTACATGTGTCATAAGGCTGGTCAATGCCACAAACATTTTAGTCTGGAAAGAGGAGGAAAAGGTACTGGGGTGGCGGGGAGCAAGTCGGAAATGAATGTCTATCTTGCTGTGTCTATTTGCATGAATGTGCATATTTTCCAAATCATTTGGAAAAGCTAAAAACTGCTTCTAATTATTCCTGAAAAGATGAAAGCTTTAAAAACAAAAGAAAGCTTTAAAAACAAAAATACATTTGTATATTTTGAAGATACTCTTAAAGGGGAGCTGTGAATTATTTTGTTTTCTTTAAATTTCGTCTTTTATAACTGTGTTGTGGGTTAACAGGTCATGTTTTGCAACAGCTTTTAGCCATTTCTGTGTAACAGAAGGGATTTGTGTTTATGTAAAGTACTTTTTAACAAAGAGAAACTGAACAGGATCTTGCTCTTTAAATAGCCTGATTACATCATCAGAGCTATTTTTAGAAGAGAGTCCCAATTTGACTCATTCAGGGCCTCTTAAGCACAATATGGGATTTAATCTTTAACTGTGTTCTATTAGGAGTTAAATAATGAAATCCCAACATTGTTTCAGTAAATATCTAAGCAGAATCTGGACATCTTACAAGCTCTTAGCATGGATAGCCTGAACACCTTCTACACAAGGACCCAGGCAAACACAGTAAAAGAAGTCCTGGGATGCAAAGCACTGGATCTTGCACTGAGACAAAGGCTTTCAATTCTCTTGGAAATCACAGTTCAGTCCTGAATCAGCCCTGGTAAACTTAACTGCAGCATGATTCTTTTGCTGTTGCAAAAAGGATCTGTGCCTGATGATTCATTTTTAAGCTCCAGTTAAACAAATCAATGAAATGTAAAATTCTTAAGACATGTTCAGTCACATGGAGAGAGGGAAATGATGCTTCTGTCCTGACTGCATGACTGTATTATCTTCTGATAATTGGCTTTTTAGTTAGGTAATAAAATCCTTTTTTTTTTTTTTCCTACTCTGTGCAGAGTCTGACTTTCTGAAAGGAATTACAGTGCAGAACATAAAAGGCAGTGAAAAACAAAAAAACAACCCAGACCCAAAACTGTGAAAGGCAGTGCAGCAACAAATATCGTGGTGTGCTAGCAAAATTAGTTTAGAAGAAGTAACATGAGAAATAATGTAAAACCAAGAAACTGCAGGCTTGGGATTTGAAGCTTGTGATATTTCTCCAGTGGGAAGCTTTACTTTACAAATTAATTTGGTCTCAAATCTGGTTATCTCCATGTTTGAGAGTCATCAGACGAATGTTTGGTGCCATCTTCCTATCACTGCATACTGTCTGAGGTTTCTGTAGTCAAGTTCTTCAGGACTAATTTAATGAAAAAAAGGTGTTTTCTTATTTCTGTAAGTGCATAATAATATTGCAGTGTTTTTGCAGTGGGTCGCTTCTGATACCCATTTATCAAATTTAAAGCTACATTTTGCATAACTCCATATCTTTAAGTGATAAGGGCAGAGAAAGATACATTTCCTTGCATTTTAGTCACATATATTAGAAAACACTCCTTTTTGTTGTGTTTGGTGGGTTTTTTTGAGATACTGACAAAAGCATCTGTGCTTTTCATAGAATCAGAGAATGGTTTGGGTTGGAGAGGACCATATTCTGTGATTCTATGACCCCATCGCAGAAGCCACCGTATTCATCAGGCACGATCTGCCCTTGGTGAAGCCATGCTGGCTGTCACCAATCCCCTCCTCATTCTCCATGTGCCTCAGCATGGTTTCCAGGAGGATCTGCTCCATGACCTTGCCAGGCACAGAGGTGAGACTGACTGGCCTGTAGTTTCGTGTGTCCTCCTTTTTCCCCTTTTTAAAGATGGAGGTTATGTTTCTCTTTTTCCAGTCAGTGGGAACTTCACCAGACCACCACGGCTTCTCGAATACGATGGTTAGAGTTTTTGCAACCCCATCTGCCAGTTCCCTCAGGACTTGCCAATCTATTTCATCAGGACTTGTGCACCTTCAGGTTCCTCAGGTGTTCTCTGACCTGATCCTCACTGACCGTGGGCAGCTCTCCATTCTCCCAGTCTTCGCCTTGTGCTGCTCGGGGGTATGGCTCGTGTCTTTGCCGGTGGAGACTGAGGCAAAAAAAACATTGAATACCTCGGCCTTCTCCATATCCTGGGAAACCAGCTTGCCTGTTTCCTTTCACAAAGGGCCCACATTCTCCCTGATCGTTTTATCCCCTATGTACCTACA
>NW_010268371.1:0-425 GCF_000690775.1 Eurypyga helias
CCAAACCATTCTATGATTCTCTTTGAATATGAGTGTACTAAATCACTAACCTACGTTCCCATGCAACCAGTAACACATGCAAGACAGAAATGATGATCGTTAGAATAACTCTGCCATGCCTGGCTTAGGAAAAGAGACTGTCTATGGGATTTATTAGACTGGATGCTGCAGAACCCAAAAGGTCAGCGGCAGATATTAATGATCTTAGTTCAGGAAGGACACTGAAAAGAAACCAAGATGACAGTGTCAGCCAAGCACGAGGCAAGACACTGTACCACACCCAGGAAGGGACGATCCATGTCTAATGACCCTGGACACTGAAAGGCACTGAAGCTGGAGGGAAGAGCTCTAATACAGTCTACCCTGGCAGCAAGCTTTGGGAAGCGTTTGGGAAGGAGACTGCAGAGCGTTGATGAGGTGAGTGC
>NW_010268371.1:456-8044 GCF_000690775.1 Eurypyga helias
CATTGTTCTGGCTCTGGCAAGCAACTGGTGCTGGGTTACAGGAGTTACTTGGTGGCTAGCTATTTGATAGCCTGACCTTACTACAGCTTTGTTGACATGTCCTCTGCACGAACTGCAGACAGACAACTTGTCAACAGCTGTAATAAAGCTGCAGCAATGCAGCAGAACTTACTACGTTCAGGAAGAATTTAAATGCATTCTAGCAAAATAACCTCTTCACAGGCAGAAGCTGCATCCCCACTAGTTTACCAGTACAGCTGGAACAGCTTTTTAAGACATCAAGTCTTACCCATCTTTAGCGAGCCAATGTTCTTCCCAACAAATGCAACATGTGCTACCTTCAGCTTTACGACTGAAAATAACAAACTTTTCTCGGTCCACAAATAAGATGACTCTGCAACTCACCTAGTGAAAGCAGTTGGGTTGCAGCCAGTATAGTCTGCAGGTAGCCAAGAGAGCATATCTCCACAAAGTAGTTTCTCACAGTGATAAACCTTGCTGTCCTGTGAATCGGTGGTGAATGTGTCCAAAAGCCAAGCAGACTCCCTAGCAGGTACCCTTAAAAATGAAGAAAATTTCCACCCACAGTTTCATTCATTCCAACTCACTATCCTCAGACTCGGGAAGCAAATGCTTGCTTTCTATCACATACCACAAAGCAGACACCAATCCATTGCACAAGATTGCACTTTAAACCTCAGAAAGAGTAACGGTCACGGAGAGTATGCAGGGTTCAAGCTGGAACTGACGGGTTTACTAGCTGCAAGTGGCTGCATCACTACGATGTCAATTTTATGGTGACAGATACAGAATAGCCTCAGAGGGACCTTATATTCAAAATGGCACACAACTTCACCAAAGATGCATCGTGTGTGCGAGTGTGAGGGGAAAGCATGGACACATTTCTGCAGACTGTCTGCGCAAAGTGACAGATAATTGATCTGCGTAGAAGCCAAGAGACAACTACTCCAGCCAAGGTCTTAAAATGTCTGGAAAAAGACAGGCACGCCATCGTGACTGACTGACTCCTAGTCCCATCGTTAGCAAGCTCCACTCAATTCCCTGCCCCACAGGTCACCCACAGTGATAGGGTCTCCTCCTCTATTCTTGTCAAGTTCAGCCTTCGATTTCACACCAAGGAAGATGCAACTCCAGAGGGGCCACATACTCCCTACAGCCCCAGTGTTCAGCCAAGAGCTTCCCTTGAACAAAGGCTTGAGGGATTAAAGGCGTGCATCCTTCACCTCTCTCTCCCTAGCATTCAGCTTGTCTTGTCTGACTCCTTATGGACTTGCCACTACCTGGCAGAGAGTATACAGCTGTATCAGTTGCAGAAATTGGTGTCTGAGTAGATACTAATATCATGCTACAGATAACGAGCTCTTGGGAATTATGGAAGAATCCCAAGAGGGAATTGTGAATGTTTAATTCTTCAGAGAATTTAGTATCCCCTTTTAAACACCTTCCTTCACTCAAGAAGAAATTTCTAAACACAACTGACAAAACAGTCGTACTCAGAGCTTGTACAAAGAAATGGGGAAGAAACAACAGTGTGCCCGCAGAGCCAGTGCCAGCCAGAACATGCTCCTGTGTCCTGACAGGTCATCCTCCAGCTACAGCAGCTGCATCCCTCACCCCAGACATTCGGGAGCCTGTGCTGGATCACTGTAGGAGCTTCAACCTGGCCTGGAGTTGTAATAAAAATGCTTCTGTACCTCTGCACCAAAGGTGTGATATGGGACAGGGAGGGAGCAGGACAGAACCCCAGTGAACTGAAGTATACAGGGAGGTAATCTTTAAGACTACTGCTATAGATGACCCTGCAGCACATCAAAACAGGCTGTGTAACTAAATGCAGCACCATCTGAAATAGTTCTATTTCAGAACCCACAGTACTGCAACATTACAAATCTCATGTACTGTAAGCATTTACAAAACATATAGCTGTGTAACCCCTGGGCTACGTTACAATGAATATGCATAGGGATGACATTTTCATTTTTGAAGCTTTTTCCTCCTAGGAAGATGAGTTTCTTGTGTATCTGCACTAGAGACTTAATGTTATATTAACGTACTCTTCCTAAGCCCTACAGGTATAACCTTCCTTTTTACTTCTTAGTTACTTTTGGGTTTCTATTTTCAGGTTTTTCCCCATTTTAGGGATGCATCAGACAAGACAAAGATCTTAGAACACAGCACATCTTTCCTAGGTTAAGATAGACAATATTTTCCAAAAATAAAGAATGCAGATTTTATAGTCATGCTGAGCACTCATACTGTCTGCTGACCAACCTTATAGCTCATTTTTTAAAAACTAAGTATCCCATAGACATTTTTTTCTTCTGTTTCTCTCTTCTAATGTTAAAAAAAAAAAAAGAGTTGTGGAGAAATGCATGTTCTGTATTTCAAATTTTCTCAAAATTTTACACCTCCAGGACCATCACAGATTTGGCATCTCAGCTAAAAAGCCAACAGCATCACTGGATGATGTGGCAAAGCAAAATCCTTAGTTTGGCTGTCATCATCACAACCAGAGCTACCAGCCCAAGCTCCCACATCCTGGCAAACATCTGCAAGGACCAGCCTGGCCACAATGCTCAGAATGAGACACAAAAATCATCAGCCCAATTTCTATGGCAAGAGCTCCTGTTTTTCACGTGGGCCAAGAACTGAGGAACTGAAATACTGCATTCCAGCTGCTGCCTTATGAAAGCAAGCCAAAGTCTCAGGAGTTTGTGTCAAAGCTCTTCTGAAGCTGCTGCACTTTGACAGGTGCTTTTTCTTAGGCAAAGTTGTACTAGTGCCATGTGGGCAAGAGCATTTTTACTCTACTTCCATTTTTGTGCTAGGAACAGAAACTGCCTGTGTCAGTGTACAGGAGCAATGTGTGATCCAACACTGTCATCTGTCAGTTTGCCATCATATGCCAGCCAGTGCTTAGTATGCTAGAGACTCAGGAGGGTTTCATTTAAGAGCAGAATTCAGGATACAACCCCATTGCATCATGATCAGTACATTTCATTTGAACAAAAATACTGAGGATATTGCAAGAGTTTAGCTAACAGCACAAAACACAGACTTACAAATCACAGGGAGAGCATGTAGAGAGGCTCCAGTGCTGAAGAAAAGATGTGTCTACATTTAATTATAGGCTCCCCCATCCCTTATTCAAAGAATATTTTAATTTTTTTTTTTTTTTTTAGCACCCTCGCTGTGCAAATATGCCTTCATCTTGTTCTCCCTTTAATATTTCTCTCTGTAAGAAGAATTATATGTTAGGAAACCTTCCTGACAAAAATCCTAGACAAAACAAACCAACACCAATCATCACAACAATGCACCACCAACACACACTGGGAGAAATCGTCTGGTTGGAAGTTAACACATCAAATACAAACCCCACCTGTCAAGATAGTTACCTACCAAGTCTAAGTGTCCCAGAAATAATTAATTTCAGGCCACATCACACCATGCATCACTGCAACGCTGGGCGTTGACTTTATGTGAAAGGAACCCACTACCCAGCAGCTAATGAAGAGCCCTTTTTGTGAGTGCAGAAGGATTGTGACACGCCGAGTCAAAGATCAAACAGAAACTAAGTGGAACAGTTTCCACAGCTGACCTTGCATCATGTTGATTGGGAAGACGTAATACTAAGCATTGGGAGTAAAGAAAACCCCTTGTAAATTTGTTTATATTAATTTGAAGAGGCGGGCATTTTTGGGGTGGAAGCCAAGAGTCACCAGTATCCCATTTTCATGGAAAGGAGCCATGTGGATGTGACCAAGTGCGGGTTACCAGCCCTTCTTCCCTTCCACAATGAGTATGTATAGCACTGTGCCACAGTATCAAAATACGCTGAGTAATGTGTCTCGAAGATGTGAAACACTAGGCTCCATCCCATTCCACAACCTGCCAACCCCACGCATCTGCTGACTGAGCTGAACCTTTCCTCGGGTCTGCATCAATACACAGCAGTTCTCCTAACACATGTTTGTAGAGGTGAAGCAGAGTCAAGATAGCTTGCTTGACCCCACAATGCACATCCAAACAGGCTGGAGAGAGGGAAATGATTGCTCACCTCCTCAACTTCACATCACTGGATACGATGTGAAAGGTAGGAGGTCAGAGCTGGCCGATGTGCAGCCTGCAGACCAAACGCTTCTCGGCTCTGCAACACCACTGCAGTACAACCCGTCGTTAGTAGGGAGACACTTGGAGCAACCAGAGATGATGGTCAGCCCCGTGAGAGGAAGCAGTACTCCTCACAGCTCCAGTCTGTGCTCGTTAAGTGCTGCCCTCAGCCTCGTAATGAGATGCCAATACCGCCCTTGGTTGGACAAGGCTGTCAAAGAGGGAAGGTTCCCCCAACAGACACATTTGAGCATTAGAGAAGTTACTTTTGCAAAAAGCCATGGATGTGTCAGGTTCTCTGTCCCTGCTCAGTACATACAACCCTGGTTATTGTCAGGATGTGTACTCAGTGGACACCAGACATCAGTGTGCTATCACCCTGACAGACAGGTGATCAATAGAGCCAGTATCAGTGGCAGGCTCTGAGGCTGAGGAAGGTGTCAGACTACTTTCTAAGAATGTCCTCCCTTCAGCATTTAACAGCCATACCTATCTATCTCTTAATTTTAAACATTAGTGTATCAGCATGCCTATGTGTCAGATGGTTTCTAGGCAGATCACTGGCAGTTCTCCTGGACTTCAGCATACAGACGCCAACAGCTAAGGTAACTCTTTGTCTACGCAGATGAACAAGACATTCAACAGCATGCGTGCTGGTCAACACCACAAAAATTTTAAGGATTTTGAGCAAAGCCTAGCTTCACAAATCTCACTTTAGGATCCTTCTTGCACTGCCCAGTACTGGCCAGACTTAGAGGGAACAGTGCTGTCCTAGGACACCCTCCAGCCTGAACAGGATGAAAAAACATTTCATATAGTGCAAGTACTTCAAATCAAGCAAGGGACCTTCTCTCATCTGTCATTTCTTGGTTTTTATAGCTTCACTGGTAGTTGACAATGATTCTTAGGTCCTACCTGGAAAACAAACTTCTACCCCAGACATTTGGATGTAGAAAAGACTGCCAGTCTCATCTCTCCCTGACACCATGTGGAACTGAAAGCTTTGACACCGGGAAGAAGAAACAAGAAGTTCCAAGATGCTAAGGTTATTCTGTACTTTATAGGACGGGAGGGTGAAAGAAGGGACAAATACTAACTGTAATAGAACAAAGCAGCAGTGTTGGGCAGAACCATGTCACCCAAGCAAATTAGTATCATAAAACCCAGCTAGCTTCTGAACCACAAGGATTCTTGGAAGCATCCACTCCCTACTTGCAACTTACAGACCAGGAGCTACAAAGCAGAGGAAGCCACTGGAAATGCTGTACCAGATTTGTCCTGTCCCACTTCTGAACCCTATGCCAGCATTTCCAGGCACATGAATCACACACACCCAGTCAGAGCCACAGCCCCCACATACACTAGGTTTCACTATGAGCTCCATTAGTGAAAAATCAACCAAAACCCTGAAGCATTAAAAGAATACATTGAACCTGTGCAAGTGTTAAAGCCCCTTGTGAAGTTTCCTAATTCCTGGCTGCTGAAAAAGAGAGGAAGACCTGCTTCCTATGATCACCATCACTGCTGTGCATCTACCATCCTACCCTGAGACAGCAGGGTTGGACCAGATGACCTCTCTGGGTTCAGCTCATCCCATGTCCATGCAAGTGTGCATGTAGGTGCCAATTCCACTCCTCCACGACTATCATGGGGTTTCTAGAAAATACTTAGGTGTATTTTTTGTCTGGCAACCGTTGTTACTATGCTCACTGCCCTCAACAACAGGAGTATAGAGCCAGCTTTATCACATCTGTTGCCTCTGCTTGATAAACGCACACACAACAAGTAGGGCATGCAACAAGTCCACATCAGCTTGTATGGGCAGCTTTCTTCGGCATCACAAAGGTACATTGATGCAGACATTGAACAGAACTGTCCCCAGCACTGAGCCCTGGGGCACACCACTTGTGACCAGCCGCCAACTGGGTTTAACTCCATTCACCACAACTCTTCGGGCCTGGTCATGCAGACGGTTCTTAACCCAGTGACAAGTGCACCAATCCAGGCCATGAACAGCCACTGCAAGTCTCCAGTTGTGTAAGTCATCCCATGATGTTGCTGTGATGGCAACTATATCACGGATTTCCTGCTGCACAATGGCTTCGAGCTCCTCCTGTTTGCTGCCTGTGATGTGTGCGTTGGTGTAGATGCACTTCAGTTGGGCTAGATCCCACCACCTTACTGGGGAAGAAGCCCTTATTCCTATGTGATCCCTACCTCCAGTGAGATGGCTGATCAAAGGACATCGCTAGCACACCGTCCCACAAACACTGTCATGCCAGCCCCAGATTCTAGTGACCCTTGGTTTATCCCCTTTCAAATCTAGTTTACATCTCCTTCAATGAGCCCTGCTAATTTCTGTGCAAAGATCCTTTTCCCCCTTTGAGACAAGTGTACCACGTACGTTGCCAACAGGCCTGGCGTCATGTAAACCAACTCATGATCAAAAATCCCAAAATAATATAGTATATTCAGTGCTAACCTGTTCTCACCTGCTGTCAACATGATCTGTGCAAGTATTTCATTAAAGTTCTTTCCACCTCTCCAAACATTTCATATCCCCGTCTCACACAATCAGACTCTGATACAGAATTTGCTTACTCCAGGTGCCAAAGGGGATCAACATCTTGAGTGAGTCAGCCCTTTATCCAGCTTTCACTTTAATGCCAAGGTGAACTGTATTTCAACAGGTCTCAGGATACACACAACAAACCTTCAAGCAAAGAGTGAGGCAGATGGGAGTATGGGGTGAGAAACACTCAACCTCTCCCAGATGGGAAACAGAAATGGACACACACATTCGAGTGTTCTGTGATGTGCAGCTGGGGCACAAAGCGTGCACAAGCAAGCCTGTAACATCAAAGCAAAGCAGCTAAGAATCCTTGGACTACTTGGAGATGATCTAGCATCTCCCATGGCTGCCAGTCAGCTGGTTTTCCTTTGTAGGTGTCAGTCGGAAGCTACCAAAAGCCCAGGATCACTCTACCTGTCTATTTACACAGCTGCAAAGTCCCACGGACCTGTGTACTTCCTTCTCTGCAATTCCCCACGGTCCCATGTAGTAGTGTAACCATTATGTCAACCTCTTCAGAGCTCGTTAATTGACTATAATTGTGCCTATGAAGTGAAAAACCATCCTGATATGAAAAACACATGCTCTGGCATGGGGAAGGGGGTGGAAATCAAACCCTCACAAATTCCTGTTTTTACGTAAAGAATCTTACGTGACCAACACGAATTCGACAAGGATGTTTATTTGTAGAACAACCAGCCTTCCCCCACCATGAGCACCTCCGCGCCGAGAGCAACGGCACAGAAGCGGTCCTGCAGCCCCCCACCCGTGTTTCACGCCCATCCCGCGCGGCCATGCTGTCCCTGCGGAGCCCTGCTCGCCGCGGCGCCAGACCGGGCTGCGCTCAAGCTCTGCTTCTCACCCTCATCTCACCTGTTCGTG
>NW_010268372.1:0-12720 GCF_000690775.1 Eurypyga helias
CCTGGCTGAACCCAGCACACCAGTATATACGTGTCATGATACTTCCATATCAGTCCTTTAAAGCCTTGTCTACTTCTTACTAAAGTTACACCTACCACTGCTGCTACTGTCACTTCAGCTTGAATTTAGAGTTTCATGTTGCTGTTAATCCCGTGTTACCGTGGGTTGCTGCTGGGAGGTGCAGTCACACTGTGACCCCTGCCACCCGCCACACATTCCCTCTGTTTCCACGTTACATGGTCCTGGGTTGACGGGGTCTGCTGGTAAGCTAACCCTTTTGACCATGCTCAGTGGATGCAGCAAACAGAGTAGCAGGTATCCGTGTACTCTGCTGGAAACCACGGAGAAACTTGAGCTGTTTCTTCCCTTCTTCTTCAGGCAGCCTCCCTCCTCCAAGTGTGGTTGCTATCTGCACCCTTTCTCTACTGAAAAACCTCACTCCCGTTGCTGCTTCCTAAACTTGGTACCCAGGAGGGGTTTCTGGCCCATGCGGTCTCCCTCTGGGAAGCTGCATCTCAGCCGCATGCATTTCACCAGGCAGGCAGTGATTTATTAATAAATGATAGGCACTGAGGTGATGCGTGTGGGTATGTGACACCTACATTTCTAGAGTATAGTCATCTGTGCTTTGATGTGTGAGTGATAACACCTCTAAACTTACATGTGGCACTGAACAAAATTATAATAAGAATAAGGGAAGTTTGGGAATCTTGAATTGTAAATAATTCTTAAAATTGGCATTTTTCTATAAACATTTTAAAAAGACACTGTTTCAAACAAAACAGCCAGAACAATATTTGAAAATACTTGAAAATGAAGGAAGGTCTTTTAAAACTTTTTTCATCTGTGATTCCTGAATTACTTATCTCAGGCTTTTCAAAATAATTCTGTAATAGGATAAGACATTGGTTTATCAATTAGAGTTAGATAGGCTTTCTTCAAATGATGAAGATTAGGCTTGAAAATGAGACTTCATGTGAAAAGTAAACTGCAATTAAATCTTGAAAAATTCTCTGGTCAGGTTTGGCCACAAAATGATGAACTATAAATATATAAATAAGAAATGAGTTGCGTTATACAAAGAATTTTGAAACCTTGATCCAGCTTTAGGATTTATCGGCATCCAACTTGTTTCGTTGATTTTGTGAATAAAGATTACAATTTTCTCATAGATTATATATATCTTACTTACCTGATAAACTGAATTATCCCCTTTGAAATTCTAACAGGTTAGCATTGATCACTTCTATATCTTGTTTTTTTGTTTCCTCTCTTTTTTCCCCTAGTCCTATTTGTTGTTCTTGGTTTACATTAATAATGCAGTCCAAACAACTTCTCTTGGTGTTTCTCATCTAAATGTCTCAAAAGATTAACGGGAAAAAGTTGCACTAATGATAAGGAAATAAAGAGTGACTGTACCCAAAACAAGCTGTACCAAAGAAAGCAATTGTGATTTTTGTCTGTAATATGGGCGTCAGCCTTAATTCAAACACAGGCATGTTGTCCAGATGTCTCTGTAAGCAGTCTGTCAACTCCAACCAGCAGAAGAGCGCGTGTGTAGACAGCTGACCTCACTTGGCCTCCTGAAGTGCTTTCCATGTTGTTATCTATTTTTTGCCTTGACTTTTTAGACTTCTTTCTTTGTGGCTATCCAAGCCTTACATGAGGTTTCTATCTCCATCTCATCAATGCCCCATCTCTTTTCCTGTCTGATCTGAAACTCCTTATCTCCTCTCCTCTAAAGTTCCCTGTCTGCTTCTTGTTGCTTGTGTTGTATTTCTGCAGTGGAATTGTTTAACTGCCCAAGGATGAGGGCAAAACTTGCTGGTAGAAAACACACTGTCAAACCTATATTGCAGGAGAAACTCAAAAAATAAAGAGACAGCTCTCCTACCATTGTGGCCATATGGATGGCCACTGTCACATTGTAGAGAGCATGGATGAGGTCTGGGAAAGGGATCCCACTGTGGCTTTGCGCAGTGGGGAAGGGGGTGAGCAACCACTGGAGGTTTTCTCTTTTCCTTCAGCAGCTTCTTAAGATTATAGCCAGAACTGGTATTCAAGATTTCTTTCTGTTGCTGTGGATTATTACGTGTCAACATTGTATGTCTGCTACAAACTGTGCATGTTTCCAGTAGCTAGAAAGTCTACCATGAACAGTTTAATATGATTGTGATAATGATGTTAAAATGTGTTCAGAAGAATGTTGTAACATTGGTATAAAATACTAGAGGGGATAAATTAGTGTAAGACAATGTGGATAGTTGTGCTTATAGCACCTGAGGATGAACGAATTCAAAGCCTTTAATCCCAACAGTCTGTGCTTACTTGGAAAAATGTTTGTCTGACTGCAGGCATGGAACCCGTTGTGCTGGAGAAGTGGCAGCCACGGCAAACAACTCACACTGCACAGTAGGAATCGCCTTTAATGCCAAGATTGGAGGTATGTGAAACAATCTCCCACCAAAAAAAAAAAAAAAAAAAAAGTAACCAAAGAGGCATTTGTGCTAAATGGTACATTCAGACCTTTCTCAACAGGAGAAGGAGATTTGTATGGATAACAGACCTAGCTGTGTTAACAAGTAAATCTCAGTTGTAGAGGGGTCGTTAAATACCAGTACTGAAGGAGTTTGTCTCCAGTGACACTTCTCCAGTGCTCCCTGGAACACTGCCTCTCAGTACACACAGAAAAATAGAAAGCAAGACCTTTAATGGAAATACAAAGCCCAGAATTAGAACATTTGGGTGTTCTCACAGATTCAGAGCTCTAAGTGATGAACTTTGAAAAACCAGAAATAAATGTACACTTCAGAAATATTGGCTTGCATATTGAACCCAAACAAAACACTGTCAAAACATAAAACATTTTCATGTTGTTTGGCTGTGGTTGGAGAGAATCTTCTTTTGATGCCTCTGTGTGATCAAATAATTGCATGCAATATGAGATTTGATTGCACTTTTTTGTTCATTCGGCCAAGCGGTTGCAAGTGGTTTCTATGAATTCTTAGGCAATGGCTGCTCAATTAAGACCTTTGGCTTAATTTGTAGAGAAGACTATCAAAACATCGCAGATTCAGAGTGGAAGGTGTTGGAAGTGACCTCTAGAGATCATCTAGTCCAACTTCCCCTGCCAGGGCGGGATCATCTACGTCTCTCCTAGGCTGTAGCCTGCCTATGCCAGATTTTAATGCATCAAGTGAATTTTTACCCTGTACTTTTGATGAATTCATGGGATTGGTGTATTGGCTTTCGGTAGAAAGATCTATAGCTCAAACTCATTAATTGTTGATTTTCTGTACCAAAATAGAACCCATCTGTGAAAACAGAAACATGTTTACCTATATATGCACCAGAGGACAGTTCAAAAATATGACCAGTCGGAGTTGAGGCCATGTTTCTACAATTAATAGTACTGTATCTGTTCTCTACTGGATCAGTACAAGTTTGATCCAAATCAAATGTGAGCACAGCTGCATTTCAAATTAGCCAAAGCACACAATGTCCTCCTAATGTCAGCTTTCTGTTTTCCTGCTGGCTTCAAGAGGACAGGCAGTACCTGATCCAGCATAAGGACAGAGTGATGCAGAAAAAAATTCCCTTCAGGTGGAGAGCGTGGCTGCACAAAGTTACCCTGCCAGGGTGCTTTACAAAATCTGAACTGGCCAAGTGAATGAGTTTGTGGCAGGTGAACAGGTTGCCTCATGTGAACGTGGCACTGGATCATGTACCAGCAGCTGTGAATTCGGATTTATTGTGTTGTCAAACCAGAGTCAGGGGAGAGTTAATACACTGATACAGATAAAAGATGGCTTCTGGAGAAATTTCGTCTGTGAGCTGGATAGTCACACAACCTGCAACAGCAGGGGCGCGTCCTTGAAAAGTTCTCCACTTGTAACAGTGGCTTCTTAATGGGTTATTATTTATTAAGCATTAGGAAAGTGCAATAATAATGCTTTAGAAATCCTCCAGGCGTATTAGCTGAGTCATAGCCTTTTCTAACCATAGTGTAAAAACTGATTCAGATGGACATAATATGAACACAATTAATGTGAAGAGTGAAGACTGGATATGTGTGCCTTTTCATAATCTGTTTATTCATTCTGCACGAATAATGCAAACAACCTTCAAGACATTTCACTGGTCTAAATGAAATAAAAATTTTATGCACTGTGTTTGTCACCATGGTTCTTATAGAGCCGTCACTAAAATTGTTCTTAAAAGAAAGCTGGAAAGTAGTAACAGTGTATAAACCTCACTTGAGGCAATGTACCGCCTTTTAAAAGCATCGGCACTTGGAAATAAAATTTCAGGAGTCTCAGCAGATAATGTGCAGAAAGTCAGAGGCAAGAAGGAATTACAGGATACTGGGAAGGAGGGTTAAGCTTCCCCTAGCACTGTGTGCATGTATTTAAGAGTTTCACTGTTGCTGACCTCTATTTGGCATGCCTCTCCATTCCCTTGGAAAAGCCATGAGCTACTGCCACTATGCAGTGGTTGTGTTCCCTCCCCACAAGCCAGTTACAGTGTAAAAATGTTGAATCATATTATGCTGAACTAGGGTTCAGCTCCCTTGTTTCCCAGGGATTTAAAGACCCTTCTTGAGCCCTCTTGGAGAAGAAGCTAGAGTTGAGATAAAGCAATTACATTGTCCTTACACAGAGGAGCACCTGCTGACAGAGATGTTTGATTTGCTTCACCAAGATAAGTATTCTTTATTTCAAACCAAAAAGCATCTCTGGACATGCAGGGTATAGTAAGGAGATAAAGCAAAGGGGAAAAGAAATACTTTCCATCGATATTCCATCAAAAACTGTCAGATGAGCAAATCCGATTAATGATCTTTGTGATGGAAAGTCATTAAGAAGATACCCACCAGTAATGCTCTTTTTTTTCCTAAATGTGTTTGTACTCCTTGTCTCATTTCCACACATTTAAGAACCTCTCACCACAAATAGGTCAAAAATAACATCCTTAGAAAGTCTCAGCCTTCTCTTACAAAGGTGTCGGTGGGGATGTTAAGCTGCAGATAAGAAAATTGGAGTAAAAGTGCAATCTGGACCTTCAGTTCTTTTACAGGTTGAGGAAAGTTTCTTATAAAAAATGCCTGCACTTGCCTGCAGTTTGTGCTTAGCTAAACTACAGGCCCTTTCACTGAATGACAAACCAGTGCACCAAAGGGGTAGATCTTTTTTTAATGTGCCTCTCTGCACTAATCACACATAGCAAATTACCAGCTAGAGGGCTTGTGAGAGTTTTTATAGGAAGGGATGGTTAGCGTGTTGTTATTGTTGCATACTGATTGTGGAAGTTGCAAAGCATCTGTGGGGATTTGGGTGCTTAGTTACTTGGCTGGGCTGGAGTCCTGACGTGAACAGTACACTGAATTATGGCACAACAGATGTAGATTGTCTTCAGCTGAGGAGGAATTAGTTCAGCTGTTTCTTTAAGACAGATGCTGATTGAAAACAAACATGTTAAAAGAAAACTTGCTTGCAGCTCAATTTTGCATGTTTTCTGTAATTCATTGAAAGTTTCTTCTGACTAAAATGCGGCTTACATTTTGGCAATTACTGCAAATATTGGAAAAAGTTTACAGAGCTCTAAAGTCTTAGGTGGAACACTCTGCAAATGCAGCTTGTTAATTGCCTTCTGGACAGCTTTTGTTGCTTTATCACCACAGGCCAAATGCAGTTTGGAGGTTTTTTGATCAACAGAATTAACTACTCCAGACGTTTGGGGGGAAAAAAGAAATAAAGGAAAGAGAGAGAGAAAAAGGAATTATTTTGTTATGAAATAGCCAATGACATGTCTGTTGTTCATAGTCACCCTTGAAGCATGTCTGTTGGTTGTTGGCCAGAGAGAGCAACACCTAAGTCACAGCCTTGTCTGTGTCGCTTTAGATTTGACCACCACTGGCAAAAAAACCCTGGTGTGAATTACTTCAGATGCCAGTGGCAGAATTTGGAGTTACTGTTCACTGACTGCCTGTAATATTATTTAAGCTTGCTACCCAGTAAGACATAAAGGGAAGCTTTATTATCCTTCTTTCAAAAGCGGTGTACCTTTTATTGTCTTTATTTAGAACTAAATATATTTTAATGTGCTTGAAAGAAATTGAGAACACAGCTTCCACCCATCATTAATTTTCTGAGACTGTGCTGAGGAAGAAAAATAAAACCTGAGAATCCCAGAGTTGGTTTAATGACTTTTTTTTATAAAGTAAAGTTCATAATGAGGTCACTGTTTCTAAAAGTTTATTATCTCACAAAACATGGGCAGCTTTTGTGTGAACTTAGAAATATGATCACTTTTCATTTTTGAGTCAATTAGAGTACGGAAAAAAAAAAGACCCTCTATCAACAAAGCACCCCCTATGCCTTTTGTTAATTGGAAGTTAAGGTCTTGGTAAACACTCAGGTTACTTCAGGCTGAGCTCATGGGCAAAATTAAATGTGTCTGTAATTAAAAATATGTAAATTTCACTTATAAATATCAGTGGCCTTTTAAAAGGGAAAGTGTCAAACTTGTTAATTGTGAAAGTAATCATTACTCTCTACTATCATACAGTTACATGATAATTATTATTTAATATTTAACATCCCTTTGATCACATGACATGCTAGTCATTTGTAGGTCCTTTTTATTGTTAAGGTTAAAACTGGCATCGGCAGTTTCCTCAGTCAGAATTAACTTCAGTCCAAGTCTTAGAGTTAATCAAAACAACAACTTCAAGATTTTCTCAGTTTCCAGATTCAAGGTTACCTTACTCAGTCTAGTGATCTTAAAACATGATGATACCTTTCACTTTAGAAAGACTGGCACATTGACTTGTCCAAACCCACATGAATAGATTCTTTTAAGACAAGAATTTCAGATTATACCTTAGAAAAGCTTCTTCTGCACAGAGGAGGACGTTCACAATATTGTAGTTTCAGGTTGAGCAATGTTACATGTAGGGTATTTGTTTACCTTCTTGTAATTGCCTTGCAACTGTGTATGATAATCAATCTTTACACACGAGCTTTCTCCCCAGTTTCTTCCTTACGGCCTCATACAATGAAGGACTAATCCTATGTTTATCTGTCAACAGAGATCCTTTTATTACATCTGTGAGCATACTTAGGACTATGAATGATTCAAATTAGGTGCTGCGGTTTCACTGTAGTATAAAAAGAGAAATAAAATTATCTATTATCTTTAAGAGAGACATGCAAACATTTCAAGGTTCAAGTCTTTTTAAAAATTATCTGTAGTGTAAAAGTTTTTGTTGAAGTTTAAAGGCCGTATGGTAGATAAATGACTGGTAGATACTTTTAAAACTTGAAGAAAGACCGAACTATTCCTTCCGTTTTTGTATTGTTTCATCTAGAGATTTTTTTCCATTGGAAAAAGACATATCTAAACAGGTTTGGTTTTCCTTTAAGAATAGCAGATATCCTTATGATCATTCAGTCCAATGTTCTACACAACAATTTTTTCTGGGGCAAAAAAAAAAAAGAAGCATTTTGAGTTGATTGGTCCTGTTCATTGTATCTTTCATTCTGAAGGTGTACGAATGCTGGACGGAGACGTGACAGACATGGTAGAAGCGAAGTCTCTGAGCCTTAATCCCCAGCACATCCACATCTACAGTGCCAGCTGGGGGCCTGATGACGACGGTAAGACTGTGGATGGACCTGCTTCACTAGCACGTCAGGCCTTTGAGAACGGCATCAGAATGGTAGGTTGGCATCAAAGTGCATCTCCTAGATCTGCTCTCATGTGCAAGTGTAAGGGTACGTGTGCCCAGTAGGTGCAAGAGCACCGTGTGGGGAAGAGGAAAGGATTCTGAAGAAAGGAAGAAAATTTTTCTTTGCGTAAAACTAAATATGCATTTTCCTTCTGTAGTGACTTGACAGTCAGTACTTCCTGAAGTATCAGCTCTGTTCATTTTCAGCTGGAATACATCATCCTCAGTGTCCTTTAAAACTGCTCTGAGGTAATGATGTAATTCTGCAAGAAAAAATAATACTGAAAAATGCTATTTTGCACAGCAGTGCCAAGTCATCAAATCTGAACTTTTAAAGGGAAAGCCTTGACTGTTTTTCCTTCTTCCTTCCTTTCTTTCGTTGCTTTGTTTTGCTTGATTTCTTAATGGAAGTTTGATGACTTTAATGGGTAGTTGGGGACTAAAAAAACTCTACACCCATGTTTCTTTTAGTGCTTATGTCTGGTCTCAGAGGATTACACCCTATTTATAACTTACGTATACATTTCTTTACAAGTCTGTATTTTCTCTGTAATACAGCCCAGAGATCTTGCAACACACGAAATCCCGAACACCTCTATATGAAAAAATCTAAGACCTTTTCAATTTTCTTTAATAATTTACTGTCAAACAAATAAGACCTCAGAAGGAAATAAGTAGTTAGTGGAGCATTTGATGTCAGAGGCCAGGTTTTAGTTCTTCCTTTTACCCACCTGCCTTTTAAATAGATCAGGGAATTGTTCATCTTCCAGCGCTCACACTTTCCACTATACATATCTAATGGGAAAGATTCTAAAGCTTTGCACTTGAAGGTCTGAGAATTATTTTGAAAGCAGCCGGAGACTTGCCAGTTCAGTGGTGGGTGGCTCTAGGATCAGAAGAGAAGAGATTAATACAAAACATTTGTTTAAAGAGACTGAAACTGTTGGACCAAAGTGGGACAGGAATGTGGTTACTTGTACGTGGTAACACTGTGCAGCAAGATTGGAAAGTGCAGCTATTATTGAAGTCAGTAGGTGTTTTAACTAGGTATGCCAAGACTGATTTTAGCAAACCATAGATAACATTCAGCCTGGAAGATCTGTGCCATGTGTAAGAGATGGTTTCTGCCACTGAGAGTCTCTGTTAATTTAAGATATATCATAAAAAGCAGTCATAACAGCAAACAGGGACACTGGGTCAAGCTGGCAGTCTGTATTCACAGTGCAGCGTTTCAGGTGATTTACAGTATACCTGACTAAGCTCTAAGTAAATACAACACAAAATTGTTGCCCAGTATCACCATAAACTTTGCCTAGAAGCACAAACCTGGGAGGTGTCAGTTCACATCTGATCACAGCTGCATCCCTGCCTCATTTCAGCTTCCTTGATGAAACTGAATAAATTTCTTTCACCCTGTCCCACATGTGGATCGTAGTACATGCTCAGCTACCTAGCTGGGAGGTTATGAAGAGCAATTACTGAAATACTAAACTAATGACAGGGACCATGTGTTTCTGTGGTGTGACTTTGGTGTGGAACTGCAGATTTACGCTTTTGCTTGTGGTACATTATGTAACATGTGAAACCTGTAGGACAGCAGAATACTCAAGCATGTATTTTATCTTGAAAGAAATTCCAGGAGCCTAGCAGTTAAACACATTTGGGGACACTGGTAAATTCTTTCCCAGAGATACTGGTGTATTATTAAAATAGTTACTGTAGCACTCTTAGAACAATATAACAAGTATGTAGAAGGCCACATGCAGCTCCATTACTGCTTCCCATGCATCATCATGCCTCCTTTCAGATGGAGTATCAGTGCTTCCCATCACCCAGCTAGAGTTTACTGCTGTTTGTCAGTGGCTACAGAGGAGAACAATAAAATGATGAGGAGGACCCTAAAGGAACTGCAGCATGCAGGGGAACTTGTACAAAATAAGTTTTAGGTTTAAACATATGTACGTGTTAGTCATATTTCATGTAGGTAAGACAATCATGATAAGTTCAGCCTGAATTTCTGTGTCAAAATAGCTCGGCCATTTCCTCACTGAAATCTCAAACTAGGGATAAATCCGTTATAAATCAAGAACATGGAATAATTTGCCAAGAGTGTGGATCTTGCCTATAAGCATTATTGTTCCATTGTTATTATTATGGCTGTAATATGAGAGGCTACCCTACAGAACCCAGATGAATTTCATTTTACCAGCACATTGTTCTGTATTTTCAGTAAGTACCAGTATATAGTAGAAACATAATACTTAATTTTAAAATTCTAAGGTGGTCTTTTTACTGATAACAATGAAGAAAACATTTGGTGTATTTTTTTGAGTAGTAGAAGTCATATTTGGTGCAAGTCAAATTATTATTTTTACCATTTAGTTTCTATTTCACTATATCAACTTTTTGTCCTGCCCAAAGTTGTCCATGCACACTTGAATAGATGTAAATATTTCCAAATATTTGGAAATTTTCCCGAGTTTTGACTATGAAAGCTTTTTCATTTCTCCTAAGGAAGAAAAGTTCTCTTTAAAACTTACATAAAATCATGCTGATAAGAAATACAGAATGCTTAAGATAAGTCTCTGAATTTCTTTCTTTAAAATGTAATACAGACTGAAAGATTTTAAATGTGACTCCATTACCACCTTCCCTTATAGGCTTAGTTGCCAGACCAAAAAATTACTTTAAGATTAACCTATTCTTGTTCTTTTTAATAAACCATGCCTTCCCATGAATTTCCTTACACTGTCATAAGATAAGGCAAACAGGAGAAGAAAAGACAAATTATCTTTGTAGCAAAACATTGCCAAAACCAGATCATTGTCTAAGGTAATGACTAGATATTCAGCCAAACATAGATTTCCCCAAGCAGTCACAGTAATTGTGCAATTAATAATAGGCAGACAAAAACGCTTATTACGTTGTGTACAGATCTTGACCTTCCTTTTTTAGAAATATTGAACTGAACAACAGTATTACATCTGGTATAGCATTTGTGATGTAAATTAAAGTAACATTGGTACAGGAAAATATGGCAAGACAACCTTCTTTCAGATCTACATAAAAGTTTAAGACTGATATTATTCATTTTTTGTGCATGTGCACACACAACTGCATATTTATTATTTTTTTTAAAATGGGGCAATAAAGGGAAAGATCAAGATTTTTAAAAAGCATCTGACAAGGAAATTGTACTCAGCTTCTTTAATTAGGAAAATCAAAGGTGGTGCTGAAGAATAACTTTGATTAGAGTATAATTAAACTGAATTTTTACTTCTTTTTTATCACATTCATGAAGTAAAAATGATATGGATGCAAGAGCTGCAGTTTCTTATTCAGTTTCCTAAGAGACTAGGATCCATGAAAAAAATGCCTAATTTATCTTTAGTGCATATTATTCCAATTAACAGATCATGCAGGGTGTTTTAGAACTATTATTATTTTTAAATCTGCTGAGCTAATGTGATTGCTTCTTCCAAATCCTGCAAAAAATAACAAAGATAAACGACTGTACAGTTTTTCCATAGAGTCCCACAGAGACAGCACATGCCATGAATTGAAATAGACAAATCTATTTAAAGAATGGATACTGAGTAATAGCTGAGTTTATGAAATTACAACCTAACCAACAAGTTAAATATACTTAAAAATTCTGCCCAGGATTAAATAAAAGGAAGAGGAAACTGACTTTTAAACCTGTCTCAAGTTTTCTGATTTTTTGTCGTCTTTAGGCTATTTTGTTTAATTCTATTAGATTTGCAGACTTGAGCTTAAAGAGAAACCTTGGAGACTTTGCGATCGAACAATTTCTATGCAAATATAAAAGCTCCATTTATATCATGCTTCCAGTTAACAAGGTCCTTTTCTTGGAAATAGTGTAGTCATAAGGGTGGAAAATTGTAGAAGCTTGTGCTTTACCAAGATATTAGAAGTTGCAGACCTAATAATCTCAAAAATAATTCCATTATAATCACAGAGAATTTTCCTGAAAAAAATCTAGAGAAGGGCAATATATCCAAAAGTAACAAATTCAAGAAAAGATTAGGTATGCGATGTCACACTTCACCCTGTGTTCAAGAACAAACAGACTTAGCATTGCAAAACATGATTGTGGCCAAATCATGTAGCAAGACTGTGCTGAGTCTGGGACTAAAGGGAGAACACAAAATCCTTCCCTTGATTCGGGAAGATAAAACCGAAGTACCACTAGATTTTAAGATGACTGTATCTCACAGTCCATAAGCACTTGAGAGACTTAGGCTTGCTGACTCATGGCTCGCTCTGTGGTACAGGCGTTCAGACTAGTTAATTTCTATTCATACAGATAAGCCTGTTATTCTGGGATCACTCTCAGCATCATTTGGAGAGTCATGCATTTCGGATATTCTGACTTGTCCTTTCACTGCTGTTTGGCAGAGATCTAATAGTGAAGTTTCTGGATATATGACCCCTGTTGATATTTTACGTTGCTGGCTTTCAAAGAGCTAGTTATCTCACCCCTCCAAACATCCCACCAGCTGCATGCTTTATGTTGTTTGTTCTGCAGTACCCGTAAGGTAGTTCAAATCAGCAATGGGGCAGGTCATCCTTAATACAACCTAAGAAGGAGGGAAATCTACATGAAAAATTCTGGCTTTCTGCCTGCGTCGGCACAGGGGCCTTCATCTTATTGCCATGACACCATTCTGTTTAACAGTCTGGACACAAGCCAAAGTGTTTGATGGACATTAATGATCAGATGCTGTGTGGCTGAACCTCTTGTGAGAACTCGGCTTGGTGCCTTCCCTCCCATCATCACTGCCCCTTCTCATCTCTCTCGCTTCACCAACTTCGGCCGCACAGTGTGTGTTCAAAGTGTTTGTTGGGAGCAGAAGGCTCTCCTGCAAGCACTAAACAAGCCTCCTACACACGTGCAAGAGAGAGAAAGGCAAGAAAGAAAAGGGAAAGGAGGAAAGAAAGAAAAGGATTTCACATTATTATTATTATTA
>NW_010268372.1:12732-14918 GCF_000690775.1 Eurypyga helias
TTATTATTATTATTACTACTACTACATCCTTCTTCTCTAAAAGTGGAAGAGGTTGTTTATAATTTGCAAGTGTCCAGGCAAAGATTTGCTGCCTCTGTTGTACCACAGATGTTTCTCTTAAATTTATTTCTCCTGTCATCACTTCTCTGCATCATTCTGAGTAGGATGTGTTGCCTACACAAAGAGGAGTTACTCCGTTCTGTTTTGCCAGATAATTGCACTATAAAAATCAAAGACAGAAGTTACTGCAATAAGATTTCCAGTCAAATGTGTCAAAATAAGTTCCAAAATGGCTGTCATTTTATACACTGAAATATTGTGATGCACAGAGGTTAAGACCAGATTTTTTAAACTGTGTATTTTGTTTGTTCAACTTACACATCTGCCATTTGAGGCTGAATAACATGTATCTGTGTGTATGCGTAACTCAAATATAGGTAAGTTTTGCACCAGACCTCCTGCACGTGTCTAATTAGTTGGCCAAAAACCACTTTTTGAAGGTCAGTTGGAAGAATTAGTGCTGTGCTTGGGGAAGGTCTCCAAAGACATGGCTTCCAGTTTGCTGATATAACCTAATGTTAGGTCCTGGCATTCATCTGTTATATGATTTGCATATCTGTTGTGCATCCCTATTGCATCTATGATGTAATACCTGAACATGTGATGTGGGTGCTGACTATGTACCAGACTGGAAAAGTCATATGGCGTTTTAAAGTGGTAATTCTTCCTTCTGACGTCACGAGACATAGCATCATTGTCTTGAAGTAATATGGATAGTTCTAACATCAGATAAGGCAATTATCACCTCCATCGTAAGTCAGATAAGCAAAATTTCAACCAGTTATTACTGTGCCAATATCCCTGTTCTCTTGATTAATCTATTATTTTCTGGTTTCTGTACATCTTTTGGGAAGAGACAGTCTAGAATAAAACCTGTTATTCCCATGACTGTGCATGTCACCAACAACCTTCACTATTAAAAATATATACCTTGTTAGTCATTTAAATTTCTTACTTTCCACTGTAAAATGCCCCTTCTGCTGTATTTATCATGCATCTTATAGTGTTAGAAATCTCCATGTATAAGTAATTACAGATTTTGGCCAAGTGATTTCTTGAATAAATTAAATTGGAACACAGGGACATGAGACAGGAAATGACCACGTAGGCCATCAAGTAAAGTTCTCTACAATTACAGGCATCATGTCCTATAAATACATTCAGCAATTTCTATTCTAGAATGAATTAGAATTTTTTTTCCCCTCCATTTCTGTTGGAAGATCATTTCACATCCATCACTAATCTATTGATTAGAGACTTTCTTTTAAGTTACAATCAGGTTTACTTGTGCAGTTTTTTGTCCATTTCTTCCAGGGCCAAAATTGTGCTTCAGCTTAAATACCTTTTCTCCTCCCATTTTTTCTTTCTGACGTATTGATAGAACAGAGTCCCCTCTCAGAATTCATGTTGTGATAAACAAGCCACACTCATTAATTGCCTAAAAACTGGGCTGTCCATCTCCTTGCTTATGAGAGTGATGCTTCTCTCCACATCTTCCATCCTGAGTTCTTTTGTTGAATGCAGTTGATCATAATTACTAGATTCACTAACATGTTGTTTCTTTTTATGGCTAAATCACCTAATAACTTTGTTTCCCTGGCTCATCTTTAAAATACTCTACTCATAACTTCCTTAATCCGTGTATTTCCCCAGCACATCTCACATCATCTCCTGTACAGCCATTTCCACCTCCACCTTGCTGTTACATTAACTTTCATTTTCTTTCGTTTCATTACTGATTTCTTGGAGAGCTCGTCACATGTTTTGCAGAAACCAGACAGGCATGTCACAGACAGACATCTAATACATTTCTCTGCATAAAATAAGTTATCAGAGAAAAACTTAACAGATTTACCTGGAATTCTAAAGTGACTGTTGCATTTTAATGTTTGAGTTCATACTGGTGCCCCTTACTGTCCTTCAATATTTGTTCTACAACCTTAAGAGTAATATTTTATATATTCAGTTTCCTTCTGTTAGTCAGAATTTCCAAACCACAGTTCATTCCTTTAGTTCTTTCTGAAACACTTTCTGTTTCCTGGCATTATTTTCTCAGTGTGGGTATCACAGTGGGGCATGGACGTTTTAGCCTGCTCTGTGCGTGCATAGTACTGTTTCCCTATTCC
>NW_010268372.1:14932-31403 GCF_000690775.1 Eurypyga helias
TTACTGATCCAAGGAGCAGACTAAATTTTAGGGCAGCTCATTGCCAGTTGGTTATTTGCCATGACCCTAAACTCCCTTTCAGAGTCACCGCTTTCCAAGAGTTTGTCCGTCCTTGTGTATGTCTTACCAACAAGCTTCATTTCTAAGTCTTATTACCTTGCTTTTGGCTGATACACGTATCTTAGGATGCCTTAATGGCTTTGCAAATGTGATTTATTCTTGATATAATTTAGTTTTCTGCAGTCTGAGATTGCCCAGCAAAAATCAGGTTAGGTGACAACCTTAACACATCATTAAGCTAATAATAATTCTTTGCTCTACCATTTGCACATAGTTAGCAACTTTCAGCATTCAGCCAAAGTAGAATTAGGGATATTGCCTTCCAGTAAGTGAAATGCAGTTTAGGCTCAGTGATACCTGGATGAACTTTGATGCTAGGCACTTTATTTTCTTTTGGAAATGTGTAAACAAAGCTAACCTTGAAATTTCTCTCCTCTGCTTTCTCTGACAACTGAGCCTTTTCACAATCAATGTGCAGTACAAAATAAAAAAAAAAAATATGGAGAAAAGGAAATAATATACCAGAAATGTTCTTACAATACATTCAGTGGAATACACAAATCCTAAATGGCAGGAAAATTTGGAATGAGAGTTACAGGAAAATATACCTCAAAATGTCCAGTTTCCTTGCAATGTCACAAAGTGTACTAGAAACCAAAGCTGTTTAGTTACCTCATCCCATCTCACACATACATGGAAACTGTTGTTAACAAGCCAGAATAGTATTACTGCTTTTGGACTTGTTCTCAAAACTGGCCTCTGGTTTTGGGTGCGTAGTCTGAAACAGGTGATACATTTGAACATTAAAAAACCTACACTATTCTTGTTGTGGGGCAAGCCTTAATTTGGAAACCCAGTACTAAAAATCACTTTGGCAAATGCGTCTCTTTCCATACACTTAAGCATATACATTTCAGAGAGTGTATTTTTGAAACACGAATCTGGTTACTTTGCATGGGCAGATCACAAATTCATTTCACTCATGTACTTGAACAATAGCAGAATCTATGTATTTATGTGTGTTGTGGGAAAAAATAGATTTCTGAAAGGCTAATTGCTGGAAGTTTGGCATCAAGAGTTTTCTCTGCGTGGAGTTTAGCATAAGTTTAAGGCATAAAGCTGTGAGGGCAATGATTTTGCACACAGCCTATGTGCATTGTTTCCTCCTCAATGAATGCTATGGGAGACACGGCATAGAGTGATTACTGCAGTCCTCAGCCTGCAGAAGTAGAAACAGAGCAGCCTTATTTTCCTACTCATCTAGTGAAAAGAGCTAAACTTGCAGAAAATGTGAGGTTCTTTGATGAGCGTCGGAAGTTTGACAGACATCTCAAAACATGAAGTTTTACATAAGGAGGAGTCTTATGTAAGCAGTGAAAAAACTGTGTGGGTCTGGTGGACTCCTCTCTAGAGGGTTGAATCAGACGGTAGTATAAAGGCAACAAGAACCGCATGAACCCACCCCATAGAATGAATGGGTGCTTACAGGTGAAGTCCCATATCCAGTCCTAACACGGGTATCTATCTTTCTTGAGCACTGAGCGTTTACTTAGGCTTTGCATGCTGCACAGTTTCACCTATCATTAACTAGAGACTCTTTGTGCAACAGAAATTGTGGAAAACCCAGCACTTGTTTTATCACAGGTGTTTACAAAGTACAGCTTGCTTTATCCCAGTAACAGTTATCAGCAACACAACAGTACTAATGATAATACGGAGAGATAGCCTGAACCTGAGCTGTGATTCATGCGGCCTTGTAGCTGGCTCTGTGTTATTTAGGAAAATGAGAAATTCATTCCAGCATTCCACAGGTTCAGATTTCAGGTTTCAGCCAGCACTTCTTTTGGTTGCACTTTAAGTACTAATTATAGCTCTGTGGGGAATATCTTGGAGCTGTTTAAGCTGTTGTTCTAGTGAAGAGTAAAATAAAAAATACACCACATGCAAGCATGCATGTTGAAACGTTCCACTGGTATATCCCAGTAATTATTGTGTTAATGCATGGGTGCTTGTGGTTATTCAATAAGTGATTTTGTTATGCACACATTAAAATATTTTCACACTTCTGTATTTTAAAGGTATCATATCCTATGAGCTGTTAAAATAAATTTTTCCTTCTTTTTGTTGTTATTAATTATTTTGTCTTTCCTTGTCTTAATTAAAGAGCTGGTTCAGAAGTAGCCAGAAAGTTTAACTTTATTAACAACAACTTGCCTTTTCAACAATGTAAGGTAATTGTTGCTTTTTGTAAGTAGTGACAGAATTTTCCGTTGTACATGTTATCGTGTATATGCCTGTGCCAGCATTAAGGAATATTTTCTTGACTTCCTAGTTTTCCTAAGAGTAAACACATGACTGCTTATATAAAAGCATGGCACTTAATTTTAGACATTCCCTCAAACATGTGTTTGTCATTATTTATGTACACCTGTTAGGCTTATTACTCATTTCTTCATAGATATCATAGGTGCACATTCTTAATGAATTGATGCACAAATGTGAGTTTTCTGAAAGCATGGATACCTCAACAGAATTAATGGCCTCAGAAATTTCTCCATTTGTTTATTAATTTTTGCTTTTAATACCCACAGGGGCTGTTTTAATTAAAAAATAATCTCTGACTGTCTTCTGATAGCACTTCAGAATTGCTTGCCTGGACTCCTAGCTTACCATTATCTGTTTTGGAGAGATGCCTACTTTCAAGTGAGAATGTTATGCAGTCTACAGAAGACTTTTCTGAGGGTGGTATTTATTTTTCATTCCCAGATTAGAGGTTAAGTGAACCGGTACAAACTTGGCAGGAGCTGGGGGATGCTGCTTCTCAAAAGCAAAATGCTGCCAGTCAGCAGATTGGCAGTTCTGTACCTCTGCACAGGGCAGTGACATCCAGCTCCCAGGGTGCACAGAAATCAGTGGAAGCTGGAAGCGGGGGGAGGCTGCTTTCACAGGTGCATCTCTCAGGATGCTGTGACCCTCCATGCCTGGCCCTGTGGTGGTTGCACAACACTGTGCTCAAAATCATGCCTGCATAGCAGGTTTTTAGGTCTACAGAGTGCCGACCTGTGTTCTGCACATTCAGTTATGAACATTTCCTCCCTAAGAACTAGTTTTTAAGGAAGAAGTCATACCATGGGCTACTTTTTCCAGCTTCCACATCAGTATCCATTTCACTTCCCGGCAGTAGTTTTTGTTCTTGGAAGCATTAAGTAATTTTAGAACGGTACTGAGAATAGAAGAAATTAAATGTTTAGGCTCCACGTGTGACCCTCCATCTCTCTCCATTTTATGTTTTTACTATCTGTTTTCTTCTCGTGGGTGTGGGATTTCTAGCATACTGATGCCAAATTACCTGCCCTGGCTGCAACCCCTGTATCTCTAATTATTCCAGGTCAGTGGTTCTGTCCTCTCCTTTTCCTGCTCCTTCACATTGTATTCCTTGGTAAACCTGATAACTTCCATAGACACAGTGACTCATCCCATAGGCAGGGAGGGTTACTGGGGCATTCGATTCCTGGGCAAGAAATCATCAGGATTCACAGGCTGGATTGAGGCAGCTGGACTTGTAAAGCAGTGAATGAATATACAGTCTAAACTTTGTAAAACAGTGTGGGTAAATCTTCCTCCACTGGCTCAAACTGCACCTCATAGATGGAAACTGTTTTTATTAGATGGAAGTGTGCTGGAAACAACATGAAAGTATGTGGGGCTGCTGGTTGTCCTTAGATGAGTGTGTGAAAGCCTCTACCTTGTAATGGTTCCTGCCAGTACCACTAAGGCATTCACTCATAAAGATGTGGTTTATAGGTATACACACACACATACACAAACGCACGCACTTGGAGTGGGGGATGTTCTTTTAATAGTGTTAGGAAATTCTGCAGATGTCATTACGAACATGTTCATACTGGCTCTGGTTCTTGGCAGACTAACCCTTCCGTGCTGTTGAACTGGAAAAAAAGGAGCACTTACCCTGCCTGCAACTTGCTGACCAAGGAAAAGGAGGCACTAGCAGAAAAAAAGTGGGAGTGCCCCAAGATTCCTGTGCCCTGCTTTTACAGGTGCAATTTCTGCCTTGGGTCCTTCCCATCGATGACCTGAGTCTCTCTCCTTCAAGGTCAGCTGTGTGTTGAACACACTGGCTTTGCCCAGGGAATGTTCTAGAAAATTAAACTGTGACTAGGTCAATAGCAAGGCTTCATAGTCAGTGAAAGCACTTTTTCTTTTCCAGAGTGGAACACGTGATTTTTTTTTTTTTTTTTAATTAATTATCTGATAGTTTATACAGTTCAAGAAAGGAGACAAAACAAAAAGAGAACATTTCACAGTGGTCTGACACGTGCACTGACAAGCACAAGTGCAGTTACGGATGCCTTGCAGAGTTTTTAAGAGGGAGTCAGTAGCTGTCACTGCAAATGGAAAAGCAGGAACAACGTGGTGCCTAGAGGGAGGTGATGCGTTTTTAGCACACTGGGACAAGTCCTGCGTGTATTTTGCTGCATGCCCATTCCACCCTGGTCTATGCCTCTGCTGTAGGTCACTAACTCTTCTAGTTTTGCTCAAGTTGTACCCATATGTTTTGTAAATGCACCTTTGCTTTTGAGTAATAAAGGACACATGGCTTTGTTGGCAACTCAAGGCTTCACTTTTCATCTTGACACCCTTGGACATCTGGAAGATGACAGATGATAGATTTAGACAAACAGTAAAAACTACAGAGCGCCTTGAATGTGTGTTTATCTTAACCTTGTAACATGGTCCAAATGTTATTTAACTGTATGTATTTAACGGAGACCAATTGGGAATGGCATTCACATACAGTAGGACAGCTGATGCTGTTGCTCTAATTACTTCTTTGGTATAGTTACTAGCAAGTTTATAATTTCCTGAGCATGAGTGGGTCTGTTGAATTAAAGCAGGGTGTTTGGAAACAGGGAGAAAGAGGAAACCAAATGGTAGTTTAACAATAGGCAGTAAATGTGAAGCAGAACTTATTTACTTGACACATTATTTTAGTCAGGTTGAATTTAGTTTTGGGGTGGTTTGTTTTTTTTTTAAAGCTGGCATTTGTTTTGCCAAATAGCTTCTAGGAACAAGATCTTTAGCATGTTTTCTAGACTGAAGATAAGGCTGTTGTTTTCTGTGAAATGCTGAGTTGTAAAATGTGCAATATTGCAGTGTGTTAAAGGAATGGGAATTCTTTCTTTGTACGTATTAGAAAATACTCTTTTCCATTAGTCAGTGCACCTTGTAGTTATTTTTTCATTACAATAACAGAGATGTCGATTTCTTATATTGTCGCAGAAGACATTAGTTTTGAAGAAATATTTGTTATTATTTGTTGACAAAAACTTAGCATGGAAAGGTAAATTTGGCTGCAAATGGCTGTTATTTTTAGAGCCCTGTCTTTACTATTAAAATATAAATTGGCATTTATTTTTTTAATACTGCATTGCAGAATTTCTAAGATTCATTGGCGTATTTTCATCAGGACTACATTTTTTGCGCAAAAATATATTCACGTATCTGTTTCTGCATCTCATTTTTCATTATTAGTACAGCAGCGTAAGTATGCATCTAAAGAAATATAGACACATTCTCTGTGCAGAGACACTAATAATTCAAGGGTTGCTCCTGCAAAATGTACACAAAATACAGTCCTACCCTGCTGTGAAAAGGATTTCTTTGCATGAGTGGGACAAATCATGTTATACTGCTGTTTGCAGAGAAAACCGGCTGATGATGACAGCAAAAGAATGACAGGTGGACTGATAGGGTATTTCCATATGTTTTTCAGAATTTATTTTACAAAACTTTTTTTTTTTTTTTGGTAGAAAGTGGAAGATAAACTTTCAGACAAAATATTAAAATGGTTAGTTGCCTTTTTTTTTTTCCTCCTAAGTTCTGTAACTTGATTACTGTTAATTCTCATTTCTTCTATCTTAGTTGTATTGGTGGGTTAGTCTCAATTTCCCATGGGCTATCAATTTGGCCAAACATAGTTACGTAATACTGTGATTTCAGGAAACACATGTGAAGAAGAAAAATTTAAGGTTCTTGAGATAGCAGATACTTGTGAAAATGCACAAAAAGCAGGTTTTGATGGAATATTGTGACATGTTGTGGAGGTAGAAGAGACTCTGTATGATACGGGTTTTTTCTGTGTATTCTACCTGCCCATAGATTTATTAACATTGTTGAGGGATGTGTGTATGTAGGAGACAGTAGTTGTTTTTTAAGGGCAATATAAGACCAGACAGGAATCTGTACATAACTTTGAAACAGATGTCAGAAATGACAGAGAAGCCAAAAATGACCACTGAGGTGACAGAATATGAAAGCAAGTATGCTTTCATACTCTGCTTGGATGCTGCTTGGAAGCATGATCTAATTGCAAGAGATAATGGGAGGAAACCAAAACAAAAGTGGAAAAAATCAAGCAGAAGCACATTATAAAGTAGAGAACCAGCATATTTTTAGCATCGTTCTCCATCCCATTCCCCACAAACATACAGAGGGTTCTAATTTTTGTTTCCCTGACCTGCTGGTATAATGAGTAGGTGAAATGATCTTTCCATTTACCCTTCCTTTCTTCTATCTCATCAGATGTTTTCAGAATGGAGGGGTAAGAAGTAAAGAAAGGGAGATGACTAGATGGTGGAATGAAAGAGAAGTGGTTCATAAACCGGTCCCAGCCCCAAGAAGTGGCAAAACACATCCCACTGGCTTTGGGAGGCTCAGACCCTGCTGACTGAGAACAGAAGGCAGAACAAGAGCCCCAAACGGGAAAGGGGTTTTAATTTGGCAAAAGTTCATAATGTGGGGAAGGAGAGCTGTAACACTTCGTAAAGGTTATCTTAAAACAACAAAAATTGTCCCTATTTTGCATCTTTTTCTTGGTGTAGTAGCTAAAATCAACTAAAGGAAGCAAAAGAAGTTGAAATAGTTACACTTCTCGGCTGGTCAGACTGATCTTGTCTGGAGAATGTGGATTTCATAATACATTTAGCTTGGCACCCTGGGATTTTTTTCTCTGCTTGAAATGTTTTTTTAATGAGAAGTTGCATTTTAGAGACATAACCTTATGTAAACATTAGCCAGGAGAATTTGATATTTAACTTATTTTGCTGGAGAGAAGAGTCTCTCCAGGTAGTATACTTTTATTAAACTCCCAAAATGAAATTCATGAATGTTTGAGAACTCAAGCCTGGCTTGTGAACTGTTAGGGTTTTTTGTCTTACACTGATGTAGGTTCTGTTATGCCTTGCATCAAAAGCCCTAGTGAAACCCCTGTGAGCATCTGGTTTAAATGAATCTTTGAATTGCTAATTGTTTAAGGTTGAGCTGCTAGATGTCCAACAGCTGTCTTTATGTTGTTTGTGGTACATAATAGCACTGTTTTTCTTAAAAAAAAATTAGAAAAAAAAACAAAACCCCACCAAAAAAACCAACCCCAAACCAAACTCCCCCCCATGACCAAGCAATTAATTCATGTAGAGAAAGTGGTGGTTTATGCCTTATAACATTAATTTCTCATACATAGGGGTGGACCTACCCAAAAAACAGGTAGATACTACATGATGCGTTGCAAGCAAATGAGGTATAAATGAGACTATTAGCATAATTATAACTGAGAGGGGTGTCCTATGCTTTGGGAGAGTTTCATGTTAGAAAAGGTGAAACAATTTAGCTTAATCAAAGTCAAGTTTAGTCCCCTGGTGAACCTTTTTATTGCAGTGGTAAAGTGCTTCCAAATAGTGAGTGCTGATAATTAATGCAGATCATACAGTTGCATGAATCTGAATTTCATTCAGTGGCATGAAATATGTAAATATAAATCAGGAATAAACTCAATTACTTATATATTGGTAATTCTCGATTCCCGATTATCAGCAATACCTGTTACTGATTGTCTTCACTTTCATATCAGTGTCTATATAAAGAGTGCTAGCACCATTGAAAATGTTTTGATTCATTTGAACACTATATAACTTAAGTGTATTAAGAAAATGTTAAGGTGAGGTTACCTATTTTTAAGTCCTCATTTGAAATTATGCATATGCCTAAGTAACTTGCCCAACTAGTCATATATTTACAACACCATGCTAAACTACTCTTCATTGTAATAGATTTATAAGAAACTTTGATTTATATACTGTCTTGTGCATGGACTTCAGTGACTTCAATGGACTAGATGGGTTGGACTAGATGTCCTGAGGTCCCTTCCCACCTCAGGTGTTCGGTGATTCTGTGATTTATAGTCTCTGTGACACAATGATGCTCTGGTTCACAGTATATAACGCTATCCAAACAATACCTAGAGCCACCAGGCAACCCAAGAAGAAACAGCTGAGAGTGCCCTAATAAATGAAAGGCATTGTGCGTTACAAAGGGTTTGAGTTTCAAGTATGCTATTTCTTTTCATTTTCCAACCCAATACGATGTTTTAATGCTTCCTCTGAGTCCTCAGCACCTCTTTCTTGGTACGTCTGGACAGCATAATGCAGAGCAACAAACAGACACTCCGTAGAAGTTGTTTCTAAAGCTGTTTTCATACCACTCATTTTCTGAATTTTTCTGATGCTTGATTCTGAACTCTGCTAAATCCTGTTTTCATTTCAGATTCTTCTCAGTGAACTAGCTTCTTTTATTGTCTTTCTCTCAGCAGATATCTTTTTTGGGGGAAAGTTACATTTGTTAAACAGGTGAGGGAGAAAGGAAGAATTAATATCTTTTGTACTGTTTCAAACAGGGCCGAAGAGGCTTAGGTTCAGTCTTTGTTTGGGCATCTGGAAATGGTGGAAGAAGTCGAGACCACTGCTCCTGTGATGGCTACACCAATAGTATCTACACTATCTCCATAAGCAGCACAGCTGAAAGCGGGAAGAAGCCATGGTATCTAGAAGAATGTGCATCCACTCTGGCTACAACGTACAGCAGCGGGGAATCCTACGACAGGAAAATAGTACGGGTTTTTAATTCTTTTTTTAATGTGTATGGGTTTGTGTTTTGCAGAGTGACTTTTCAGGGAGGGAAAGGGAGAGCTCATTTGTACTAATTAATTAACTGCTTTAGGAAAAAGTCATACGGGGGCAAGTTCATTTAGCCCCAGTTTGTTATTTGGTTGGAGTCACGATACTGCTCTTTGAAACCAGCATGGGTATCTCTGCGTGCTGCAGCCCATTGCACTGCAGGTCTCCCCAGTTCATAGTGGGTTTTTTCACTCATTTAGTTGCTGCCATCTCCGAGTGATGCTTTGAAAGATCCTATTGCCACTGCCATTGAAACATATTCCTGTCGTGACCAGTGTCTTGTAGCGGACCAGTACACCTGAGAACATATCATCCTTTTGTTTTAATTGAGTTATCAATAGTTTTCATATTTTGCATGCATGATATTAGCAGTTGTCATACGTTCACTCTCTGTTTTCTCAAACCGGCATCATTATTCTTTTACATTCAGTGGTGGTCAGTTATTACTCATATTACTGCCTATTCTGTCTAGCTGATAAAATGTAAATAAGATTAAGCTCATGCCTTGTCTTCCCTGTGTTGTTCCTCCTCTTATTTCTGAGCAGCCAAAATCCATTTTCCATTATTTTCTCATCTTGACTGGAAGCTGTCAAACTGTTTTAATTCTGTTTGATAGTCTATTGATACTATTAGTATTTGTATGCTGTATTTGCTTTTTCAAATCAAGTGCATTCAATATACTTTTCGTTGTTCAATATACTACTCCGTTTAGCCTTTTAAACCCTTGTACTAGGACTAATCAGGTTTGTTAATATTGTCCTCTTCCCACCTTATTTATTCTAGTGTACAACTTACTTATCTAAATTTCTTTCTGATCAGAAAATTTAGATATTTGTGGCTTTTTTCGCCCCATATGTTTTATTAAGCACCTATGTAATACTACCTTCTTTCTGCTCCTTAGCAGATACCTCTCTTAGTGTCAGTGAGGAGTTAAAAATTCTTGCAGCTATGTTTTTTTAATAGTGTCTGCCTTGTCTTTCAGGATTCTGGGATGCTGGCCATCCCTTCTTGGATCCTTCTTTATTTTCAGATGATCTAATTTGTGTTTTAAACTTGTTCTGAGGTACTTCTTCGTTCCAGTAATTTTTCTGTTCTTAACTTGCTTCTCTCCACTGAAACGTTATCTCTGTTTGTGGCATGTTTCTTGTTCTCCCTGATAAATAATAATAAAGAAATAAAATTACTCTGTCCACTAGCAGCCCTCACTTCTGTGATTAAATTCCCTCTACTGTCCTTTAAAAGACCTTCACTAACAACTTCATGTTTAAATGAGACTAATACAATGTAAGGTGATCAGAGGCAGTTGTGGTTCCCCAGCCTGACCCTTTGCTTAGCTGAGTCTGTGGGACTTCCATGAGTCCTTCAAATCCAGCAGTTGCTGTCAACTCGACAATAATTTTTATGAACACAATCAATTTTGCTTTCAAAGTTTCCAGTGACAGAAAATCCACTTAAATTTAGGGCAAGTGGTTTTAATTACCCATTGCCATTAAAAAATTGCCCGTGTTTGCTATCCGCGCTCCTCTGCCTTCAATTAATAGGCATTTGGTTGCATCACAGATTTTATTGCTAGTATGAAGAGCACTCTAGTTGTCTAATGCCTTTCTCTCTACCCATGTAGCCTTATCTGTTAATCCCTTTTGATAAATGAAGTGAGCTTCTAGCATCACTCTGTGTAAAACACATTTTCTGATAAACCCTCTCCCATTTTATGAGCTTTAAGCACCCAAACTGGACACACCAATCATGTAGGAGCAGTATCAGTGCCAAATGCACAGGAAAATGTGTACCTGTGGGTGCCAGATCAGTTCCCCTCTCTTTATACATTAAGCCTGACTAAGACTTGTAGCTTCACTGTCATGTAATGTGTTTGTTGTTGTGTGACGCCCAACCTGCTTTCAGAGCTGCTGCATTTCTTCTTCAGAGCTGGTGGCCCAAGGACAGATACGAGGCTGGTTCGGTTCTCTTTATTGCACCATTTACCACTGGCTCTGCTGGTTTAGCATGCAATCCAGACCAGACCTCGTCACCACTTTCTCTTTCTCCAACGTTTCTCCAGGTGCAGTGTTCATAAGAACGTGCTGGTATTTTCTTCCAAGTCTTTGACAAAAGCTTTAGGTCATATTAAGGCCAAGAAGCAAATTGTAGGTCTGATTAGAAACCAGGCTCATTTCTTGTATGTGCTATAAGCATATGTAAAATTTCTCAGCTTCTAAGTATATATCTGATTTTTTATAGATGTCTACATTTTGACCTCGTAATTAGCCCGTTTTAAACCTATGTATTATGCATCATGTATATTTTTAATCTCTTAAATATAAATAATTTTTACTCTTTTTAAATGTGCAGTATCACATTATGTGTCTTGTAGAATCCTGACTATACTACTTTTAACAGAAGTGGTGGCCAGAAAAAAAAATACTGCAGCATTTTGGCAAGCTCTTTTTTCCAACAGCTTATGTTATCCACCATTAAATACACTGCTAGTTAATTAATTTAGATCCTGTATCAGCTGTTTTACACTAAATAAAACCTTAGCAAATAGGTGAAATTATTAGGGCAAAACTGCTTACCCTTTCAGACTATTGTCACTGTGTGGGTTTTCTTTCTATCTTCTGGAACTTCTCCAGTGTTCAGAGACTTGCTAAAATCAACAGAACAGTCTAACATGTTCCCTGTCCAGCTCTTGTAAAAGTCTTTGGTGCTTCCAAACTTTCTGATTTAAACTTGCTATTTAAAATAGCTATAAATAGGAAGATGATTTATCATCTTTGTGTGCTCTGAAAATTTAATTTAGATTTCTTTTCCAAAAAGGAACATTAAGTGAAATAGCCATTTACTATACTGCAGTTCCACTGCGATTAACTATTCTATTATTTCTGGAAAATTAAAACAACACTGGTTTGGAGGTTCTTTTGCTTCTGATATATTTAAAAATAAAATTTCCTTAAACTTTATTCAGTTCTTGTATGCTTCACCATTTGACTTTTGTTATTCCTTACCACTTCTATGTACCTTCTATCTTCTAATTTTTATTCATTGCTATCCATTTTTTTCACTTTTTAGATTTATTTATTACTTCTTGCACTTGTCAATACCTATTTTGTTGACCGGTATATCCTTACTCTTTTTTTAATATAGTGAAACACCTATATGTTTCTCAGTCCCTATTCCTAATTTTCTAGTTAGCTGATTTAATCTTTGTTCCTTCATCTGATTTTTTAATTGCTGTAATTTTTGATGATTATCTTCTGTTCTTTTCAACTAGCACAGACTTTTTGCTGTTAGGAATTACTATTTCAGTAAGAGACCATGTTTTGCTTCTGACGTGTTACTCACTTAAGAATTCACTAGAATCAAAACCACCTGGAGGTGGTCTCACCTTTATGGTTAAGGACTTTCTTATTAACCATGAGAATACATAATTTTTTCATTTACTGAACTACAGTACCCATCACTTCTAGAATGTATGCACTGTGCTATTACTTGCAGTTCTAAAATTTATTGGTTTTTGAAAGGCATACTTTACAAATGAAAGTAATTATTATACATAGAATGAACATACATTAGCCCATAATTATGGATGTAATGAAGAGATTTTACAGGAACATTATCAAAAAGATTTAAAGATATGCCTCTGAAAATCTCCTTAATTTGGAGTCTGCATTAGAGATCTCACACAGGCTACCAGAGATAGGTAAAAATAACTTTTAATTGAAATCCATCAATTCTGTAAGAACTGGTTGCCCTTACTAAGCAGATCCTCCATTCTTTTGGGAGCAATCCAGTTGTATATGCCAATTTTAGACTATTCCTACAGAGTGCATCATTTTGCAGAGTGTACAGTAAAAGCATTAGCTGTAATGGCAAGCCACAAGAATTAAACCAAATCTGTTGATCCTTTGTATACCAGAACTTAATTTACCCTTGCACTCTTGTGAAAAGAAGCTTTGATGTTGTCTGTACCATAAAATTCACTGATCTCAAATGCTTGAATATCAGACCATGAATATTCCCTCCAAGACTCGTTTTTTTCCTATACTAGATTATCAGTTAACTTCTGAAACACACAACCTATCTGAGGGTGTTTTACTGCTGGTACTTGGCATTCAAAGCCTGGCAAGCCTGTTCCCCCTGCAGACACCTTGAGTGACAAAGCAGAACAGTGTACAGTAGATGCAGTCAATAGCTTGCTGTTTGTGTTGCATAAAACCCACTTATCCTCGTAAGGATCAACAGCTATATGCCTCGGTTATGCTACAGCCTGGTGAGAAACGACATGAAATCGTGAGGCCAGCTTGTCAAATGGAGTATGACGCAGTCCTTTCAACATGGGCACACATGGAGAGTCACCTGCGTGACTCTCTTGCTCATAGCCTGATTTTGAGAGAAATAATTACAGGATCACTATTCTCCACCTTGTCCAGTAAAATGCAGTCCTCCTAGAGACCTGTCAGACTTTATTTACCTTGAAAAGAACACTTGTTTCAAACAAGAACTGAACAAAAGACAGACTGAAAATTTTGAGGACAAAGTTTTTCAACTGCTATAAAATGCTAAAAGAGTCTAGAAAGATTATGATTAAATGAAAATTCTCCAAATTCACTTATGCATATAAATCTATAGGCAACATACAAATTAGGTCTGAAGAGCTCAACTTCATGCTGTAGCATGAAAATGATAACAATATTTGGTCAAGGCTCATCGTGATTTGGTTTGTTGGAGTGAGAGTCTGATATTTAAAAAAAATTACTACTGCAGTGAATCAGGAAGTAAATCAGGAAGAAGTGACCTGGCATGGGATTTACAGTCAAAATCAAATTAAGTAATTCTTGTTTACTGTCTTGTAACTCAGAAGAAACTCCAATATCTTGTGAGATTCTGCAGTGTTTTATTACAGAAATACCTATCCACAGTTAATGGACGATGAATAATTACAAATTTATAATGTCATATTCCACAGTTCCTTCATATTTTTCCTTGCAGTTCTTCTGTTTAGTATCTTCTATTTTATTTTCTGGTTTTCTGTCCAATATGTGCAGAATGTACTGTATCATAGATGAACAAATTCTAGGCACCCATTGTGTGGACTAAAATTCTTGGAAATTTTTTTTTATTTCGATATGGACTAATGAAAGCACCCACACTTTTATAACTACACAAAAGACTTTTTTTTTCACTCTCTTTTCATTACTACATGTTTTTATAATTGTTTATTGCAAATATAATTGTAAGATGACTTTAGAAGATTCTTCTAGTCTGGGGGGGTGGTGTCAGTCTTGCACAATGGTAGCTTAAGAACATAATTTGGTCTATGCAACTTCGTTTTCCATATGGACCTTATTTTACTGGTTCTGAAGTAAAATAAATAAAAGCAAATTCTAGCCTGAAATAATTTGAGCTATGAATTACAGTTAAGCACGCACCGATGTTACCATCTTGCATGAGTTCGTTGTTAGGGAGAGTATTCCAAGTGTGCTTGATTTCATGCCATACCAAATTTTATTTCAGTAGTTGTTAGCCCATTACGGACCAAGTTTCCAGCCTTTGGATGTATTAACATGCCCAAAGCATACAAACATTTCACAGATGCCGCTTGATGTATAGATTCTTAGAGAAAATAACTAGGATTACTTTTAGGTGTTTTCAAGAGCAATTGCAAAGTGCCAGCATAGTTCTGGGAATAGAAACTCACACATTGCAACGAAGGCAAATCAACAGTAGGTACAAACCATAAAAATGTTTATAACCTTTTATGGTTAACCTTCTTTATACAGATTATCTCTTATAACAAAATGAGTACAGAAGTAATAGCTAATAATATACACTTTTCAAGGTATTTTTTGCTATTATTCTCTTCTCTGCTATTTTGAATACTATAGGACAGTGCTGAAAGATAGCTTCCCCACTCCAGACCATGCTAGCATTGGTTAAGCACCACATAATATAGTTCATCCATATGGGCCTTTCATTTATCCAACACGTTGCACAAATGCATCACATTTCCTTTGAATTCTTTTATCAAATTATTTCTGGAAGCACTAAAGAATTTACATATGAAAGTCCCTCACAGATGCAATTTATAAACCTATTACCTGATTTACCTTCTGAAAATTACCTCTCTACATTTTTTGTTTTCTAAAAAATGCCAATTCATACGCTGAGTTTCTTTCTCTTCAAAGATCTATTTCTCACTTGTTGACTAGCTTCTGCTTAGAGCAGAACTTGAAACAAATCACAAAACCAACATCTCCTGCCATTTCTTAAAACACAAACCAATTGTTCAGAAACTCTTTCGGAGTTTCAGAATACACAAAACATGGCACCTTCAGTTTTGGGTAGATAAAAATACAAAAAGGATGTGAGAAGGAACTGAGATTTTTGTTAAATCCTTGTCACTCCTAGGGACACAGGTTCATAGAAACCAACATATCCAGAATAACTGTAGCAGAAGGTTAAAAATGGTTCAGTCGGTTCAGAAAGCTCAGGTCATGAAATATGAAGTAGCAAGAAATGCAGAAGAGGAGTGAGCATGTTCTCTGCTAAGGGAAATGCCATTTTTTGACCATAGTGATTAACATCCTAACCGATTAAACTGTGGAAAGATTGATGATGCAGCCCTAATAATGACTGTACGGAAATTGCATCTCCTTCATTCTGAGCAACTTACTTCTGTAAAACTATTGCAGTGTGTCTAGAGTTTTTTCTTTAATAAATATGGGGATTTTCTGAAAACTGTTGAACTTCTGCATATGGCAAGTATCACAGTGCTTTCTGGTATTTCCTATCATGTTTGTCTGCCTTTCATCAGGGTGTCTGTCCTGGGTTTCTAATTTCATGTTGATTAAACTAGGCCAATACCAGAAACAGTCACCGTCTTCGGTCAAATCTAGTTGTTTCAAAAGATTTAGAAGTGGATATAACTCATGACTTTAGAAATATTACATGGACGTCTCTTGGGTAGCCTAATCAGAATTTTCATAGGTCAGCAGTTGTTACAAAGGTATTTGAATCATACAAAAGTGTTTTACTCAAGAAAAGATTAAAAAAATTTCTCCTCCCCTCCCTGTTGATCAGAATGACAGTTAATAACAGCTTCATGGTGCTGTCAAATGCCACAACCTTTTATTGTGATTAATGATGTAGCCCTCATGTCGTTCAGGAATTTGGGGCACCGTTTTTCTTCTCAAAACTTGCCCACATGTTGGTGGTCCTGTACTCTTTTTTTCTCGGGTTAGATGCGACCCTTCTTTGACAATGAATCCATAGTGCTGAAAAATGTGCCTCAGATCTTGGAGGTAATTCACACCTAAACATCTCAGCTCCTGTCAGTAACTTTCCTTTGAAATAGCTCAGATGGGATTTCAACTTCGGAAGCTTTC
>NW_010268372.1:31433-47429 GCF_000690775.1 Eurypyga helias
GTTCAAACTGCTAAACTGCTGCCACATCATCTGCTTAGAACGTGAGAGACAACGTTGCCAAATAAAGCGGTGTCATGGTTCATTGTGCTTGATAGTTGCAGCTGCAGGACAGTAAAAACACTCTAGACACATGTTCTTCCAGAGGATAAGAAACACAGATAGCACAATGCAGTGTGGTTTTGAGTGTGCTGGGAGAGGCTGTCACTTAAGGAAAAGCTGCTGTGAGGGCACTTCTCCCTGCCTGAGCTCCTGTAGGTTTTGCTGCCCTTTGGTCTTCTGAGCAAAGTGCCTGCTGCACTACTTTTTTCAGGGGACCAGGTACCAGGACAAGGTACAAGGCTACAAAAGAGAGAAGCATGTATTATTCTCTTTTTCTGCCTTGTCTTTTTCCTAGCCTCCCTTTCACTCCTCACCTCACTGACCAGTGTTTTTCCAAATGGAATACTTGAATCTTGTATGTCTCTGTCTGGGGGCATGTCGTCCTGTAGTCCTTGGCCACGTTAATCCCACCTGCAAAATCACTACTTGCATTTGCACTTGTAGGCAATGTAGTGTTAGGGTTGTTCCTGCTGCAGTTTCATCTCTTAATATTGTCAGGGTATTTATGGAATTTGCATGTATAAAGGTTTTTCCAACACTATTATTTTTCATCGTCTAAATTAATACACAGTCAATAGGAGGGAAGGCAAGAGATAAAGAAATTAAATGAAGATTTTATTTCTGTGATTCAACTTTAGCTGACAACAGATAAAAGAAAAATAATTCTGTATACTTGGGTAAGAAGCTGTGTAAGCAACTACTTTTCTCCCCCTCAGGCAGATATTTTATGCCTACTAGTGACGGAATCTCAGGGATCAGCTGAAATGCTGAGAATAAGGTTGGTTTGGCGTCACAGGTCATTTACTCTGCCACCTTCATGAAGCTTTCCTTGATTTGGACTGCCCTCACCTAGTCACTCTTCTCAAGTCCATGTGGATTTTGCTTGAACTTCAGTTTGGGTAGTATTGACTTCTTGTCTTTACTGCCTTGCTCATGCCAGGAACCACTTCTTCAGAAAGAAGACCCTAGATTGGAATAATTGTAAATTAAGATTGCCTGAAAGAGGCAGAACTTAGAATAAACACACACATTGTTGTGTGTGATGTACTGTCTTACAGAAAGAATCTGCCTAAAATTCATTGAGATAGAAACATCCTAGCACTACATAGAAGTCTTTGCCTCAATTTGGTATTGCACATTATACATACACTTAGATTACATATAAAAATGTGGCAGCATATAACAATTTAAAGCTGCAAATAACTAATTGGCTGGTGATGTCTAGGCCAAATTTGTGATTACATCAAGATTTTCCAATGAATTGTTGTTGAATTTCATGTGAATTATTGCATAATGCATGAAGAAAGGATTAAACACGGTACTTAGCATGAGCCCAACTGTATTCTATTCTCACATATTTCCAGTCTGACTTCAGGCAACCTAATTAACCCCTCCATACCTTTTTCATGGTCTCTAAAATGGGCATAACCAATCTGTATATAGGGAGCACTGTAAGATTTAGCTCATTCTTCTTTGTAAAGCACTTTGAGATTCTTGGATGGAAAGTGCTCTATAAATGCAGATAGAAGGACAGAGTTCTAACTGTGCAGTTTTAAAACTCTCTGCATGTTTTTGTAATTTACAAGCCTTTGTTGGTCGTGCCATGAAAAACAGAGAGACTAACTTATGTTTTCAGTGCAATACAGAGAACACTTCTTCAAGTTCACAAGTGACTTCAAGCTCAGAACATGTAACGTCATATTTTCAGACACCTCTTTTTTGCCTTTCCTTGCAATGAAAGAAGGAAATACCCTTCACATACATGCAACTCATTTGAGCAAATGAAACCTGTTCTGATTTCTGAAGCTGTGTTCTAAATTTCACACATTCACTTTCTTCCAGATCACCACAGACCTGAGGCAGCGTTGCACAGACAGCCACACTGGAACCTCAGCCTCTGCACCTATGGCTGCAGGCATCATTGCACTGGCACTGGAAGCAAAGTAAGATCTGAGTTATACTCTGGGGGGTGTTCTTGGGGGGGGGGGGGGGGGGAAAGCATACAGAAAGGTCTTTCTCACTCATCCAGCACCTTTATTCAGGGATCTCAAAGTGCTTTGGAAACGTTGTTGTGGTAATTCACAGTACCCTTCCATGGGCAGGAAAGATCCGTGTGATGCAGGAAGGCTGACACTGGAAATGACGGCGGAGTACTCAGTGTTGAAATAACTTGAAATGGTGTTGAGCACAAGTAGTTTCCAGTAAATGATATATGGTATCCTCACCATGTCTTACAGTACCCTCACAGTGCTGCCTGTATCTGCTGTACTCTACAGGCTACTGTAGGTTGTCTCTTGGATCCGTCAGGCTCCTCTTAGCAGTGTCCATTCTTGAACACAGAAGAAAGTTTTGGAATGCCGTTAGGCTGCCATGAACAGAAATAAATGTAGTATGAAAATCAAAATTCTGAACTTCTGCTTGCTGACACAAGTCTGTTTTTTCTAATGTAATAAGTACGTCAGTTATAAAAAAACATGGATGGTGTAAGTCCATGATCTTGTTAACTTCAGCTCAGAAAAAATTCCATCTTACAAGCATGTTCTTAACTGCAGGATTTTGTTCGTTGTGTCTAACATAGATCTTTAATGTGCTTTACGGAGCAGCAGAAATACTGGAGATTCATGAGTAAATCTGTATCTCAAAACATTTTGCGTTACTTTGTGCTGTGTTGGATAATATTTGCAGGTCTGAGGTGGAATGCTCTACGCCAAATCCTGCTTGGAATCAGATGTTTCTGAGCACTAGGAGATCGATTCTATTATATTCTGAAGAAAACCAGGTTGCTCTGGGGGCACATCCTTTGAAGGAAGTAAAAAATTTGCATACAATAGTCATTTCAAATTGTATGTAAGTCATAGCAGCAGAATTACGTTTCCCTTTTTTTGAAGAAACCATGGGCCGATATTCAACATGGAATACTTTTTTGCTGTTGAGTTAGTAATTGGATAGCTGACCTAATCTTAAGTAGTGCATTGCTTGTATCATTACAATTAGGTTTTCTTAATGCAGTCATTAGAAAGAAAGGTATTTTGAAGTTAATATCATGCGATTTTTTTAAAATACTCTTTTTAACCTCTTCTTAGTCTCAGTTTTAAAGTCCTTAAATTCATTCTAAACAATCTGCACATGCAAATAAAATTGCATGTACACAAATTTCAGTCTGCTGAGAGTTTTTCAAATTATTTCTTAATGAGCAGAGGTTCCTTGTAATTTATGGTTTATATTTTATATGCTGTTTTGTGTGCATTTTCTAACAAATAATTGTTGAAACTGAAAGTTTTAAAGAGTTATAGCACACAGTGCCTACAACCAAGCTATAGCTGATTGTGACATCTTAAAACACACTGAGGAGCTTACACTTTACACAGCCTTTTTGTCTCTGTGAACTGGGGTGACTGTATCAATGGGAAACATGTATTACTGCCTGTGGACTAGTTTGTTGGGGTTTTTTCCAGGTAAATAGTTGCTATGATAGGAATAAACTAAGACAAGATGATATTAAAGCTTCACATGCAGCGATGGCGACAAAATGTGCCAGTGACTAAAGATCCTGGTCACTTTTTTGTATTAGCAGTACTCTGTTACATGGTGCTAACAGGAGACGGAGGGTGAAAATGTATTGGTTTTGCCTCTTTTCAGATTTTATTCGCTTTCAGTATATGGAGGGTTATCTTACTGATTTCCAAATCTTAGCCTGTGTATCTGAATAGGTTCAAAGGAATTATGTTAATAATATCATAAATGTGATTTTCTTCATGTATATTCCATTCACTAACTTTTCTCTCCTGTGTGTACTTACAACCAATTTTCTGCACACAGCCACCATCAAGAAATTAATAGAGCAGGAAGGAGGTGGGCAGTGGGGAAGGAAACTAGGAAGAGAAATATTTTCAGGTTTCCCATGCTGCTTTTTTCCCCTAAATTAATCTAGTCCAGTCCTAGGGTTGGTAAAACCTTTGGTCTCATGAAGTTAGAGAATATGAATTCTTTAAATATTACAAGGGGATCGTATTGTAATATATTCAGTTTTAATATCTGGGATTTGTTTTTATAAAACCTATGCAGATTATTTTAAGCAGTTTCTGAATGGTAATTCTTATTTAGTTATCTGATGTGAAAATTCAAGTTGTATTTTTCACCTGTGGTACGTACCAATTTAGGGGATCCTAAATAAATGCTAGGAATTAAAGTATGCAAAAAGAAGTGTTGAAGCCATCTTAAGTATTTTCTCCAATATTTTTAAGATATGTGTAAATATGTAAATGACACATGATATTGTGGCTTAGCATAACGGCTTACTGGAACCTGTCTGCATTCAAACAAAGTTTGCATTTACATAGGTTCTTCCTTGGCTTTCATATTAGGGCCTGTGCTAATAAGAGTAATGTTTGTATGGGATTTTTTTTTTTTTAAACTCATTGGAAAGGGATTTTGCAAGGTTAATTATGCTCTTTGTAAATCAAGCTGCTTAAAAATTGGAGCACTTAGTCCTGGACACTTCTTGAGTATGTCTGTAATAATGCATACTTTTTTCATTCCACTTTTTTTAACATACACTTTTTAAATTCCACTTTGTGCTGGAAAACACAATAAATTACACCAAGGAAGGGTTTTGAGCTTACAAGGTCAGTTTTCTCCAGTAGCCAAGTTCTGTTCCTGGGATACATCAGGACGTGAACAGAACACTAGTCTGGCCTGGATATGAGTTAGAACAGCCAAGAGGTTGCTTCAACTCGCAAGCAAAGGTACATAAAACCAATGGAAAATACGTAAGGCAGATTTCCACTCCAACCTGCCACTTTATTTCTTTGATAAGCCCCATATGGTAGGATTGGGAAATAGCTGATGGAGTGTCTCTTACCTGCCTACTGATTTGAACCCTCCACTTAGCTTTTTCCAGATGGGATTTGCTCCTGAAGTCCTGGCAACATGTTTATTTGTGATGGTGGTCTGCTTACCACCCCAGTTTCAAATAATGTGAATGCATCTCTTTTACAAATTGCATTTTCTTTCCAGAGTTTTGATTATCAAGTAAAACAAGGAGAAACCAAGAAGAAACCAAGAAGCAAACCAAGAAGTGTAATTGAATTTCAGATTACTTGTTTGGAATCCCCAAGGGCATAATACAGAAATGTAGATTTGCAACAGGGACACAAAGACAGACATCTCTTAATCTTCATATTCTATGGTTTTCTTATGGTATTCAAGTAGTTATTTTTTATCTGATGGGTCCCAGTGTATCTAGTGTCCTGTTCAGGCTCTAGAAATAAATGCTTGCTTGTGTATTGCACTTCTTAGTCATTACATAATGTTGAATTTTGCTAATTATCGACCAGAAATTATGGGTATAATCAGTTTATTCAGCAGAGGCAGCAATATTCTTGCTAAAAATAAACTATCTGCATTGCATAGTACTATCTACTGTTGATATCAGAAATATCATTTCTTCATTGATGAAATCTTTGCATTTGGAATTTGGGTGAATCAGTGAGGACACACAATATGTTCACACTTGTTCCAGTGGTCATTGTCCCATATTCTTTTAGAGAAGCCAGATTTCAAAGTCTTATGTTGCTGACAGAATAGTACATTATACATCCCTAAGTGAACTGCATGCTCCACCATCTATGAACCAGTGGATGTTTTCCAACCCATGGTGTATAAATCACAGTTACACAAGTAAGAAGTAGGACCTGAAGTGGAAGTATTAATCTGTTGTTTCTACTGTGTGCTGTACTCAGTGGTAGAGTTTTGGAGGAGTCTGTTTTCTTCCATGGTTCTCTCCACATGAGCTGTATACTTCAACTTTCTTTGGTTACGTGAAACCAAGGGTAGAACAAGGTAGTGCTGGGAAGAGAGAAAGAATTTCATTCTGATACTGGCAGTCCATTCAGAAAAGTGACAATTCACCACATTCTCCTAAAAGGCAATATCACCAACTGTAATCACTGAGGTGAAGGAGAAATGGACTTCACGTTGCAAGGGGTCAGGAGTGTCAGAGGAAGGTACTTTGGATTTCTGAAGACTGATCAGATACTTCCCATATTGATTGATTTTCTTACAGAAAGGAGAAGAGCAGTATTTTGTCTGGCAAGGGGCAGTTTTGAGTACAAAGAGTATATTTCTGTGTAATCAAAGTTATGAGGAATTTGCTTATTCACAAATATAGAATGAGGCTAAAGATGATGAGACAGTTGGGGCAAATTGTAGAAGTGCTGTCAAGTGACCTTTGTTTGTAGGCTTCCAGTGTAAGAGGTTATCATTGAAGTCCATCAGCTTCAGCTAGGTCTTTGCTCCTTTAGTTGACTGCCTATTAGAAAAGAGGAACACTCGAGTGTGTGACTTAGAAATCTTTTTGTGAATCTTTGAAATTTTGCAGTAGTTTTAAAGTAATGCTCGTGATGGTGAAGTATTTGAAACACGTAAACATAAATAAGTGCTTAATTTAGAACCTGTGTTTCTTTTGAGCCTTAACCACCTGCTCCACTTATGCAGTTTCAGTTACTATACTGAGATTGACTTGGAAGTACTTCCCTGAATTCAGGTTGCCCAGGGTTTCCCATCTTAAGGTCCTGTTTTCAGTTACATGCAACTTTGCCAAAAAATAATCGTTCCGTCTGAAATTTTCCATGTAACTTACTTTAAAAAGGTTTTAAGAAAATTCCATCCAGACATTTCTTAAACTGTGTCTAGGTTTAAAAAAAAAAAAAAGTTTGACTCTGATCGTTTTTAACTTTTTCATTGAGTTTTACTGTGTCTGCGTTTTGGAGCAACAGCTAGAAATAGAACAAGGGGATAGTCGTTGTTCTGGTGCCAGGGCAATGCCTTTTACTTTCACAAGCTTTTCAGAAATCTCAGTTGGCATGTGCTCAGTTGAGAGTTTTGTTTGGCAGCTCTATCCCTGTAGTTTCTTCTTTCTCCAAGTATTCCCCAGCCTCAGCTTTTAGAGGCTGCTTAGGGTTGTCCCTGAAGTTGCTGTTAAGGGTGCTGCTGTTGGGGGTCCTTGAGAGGAAGGATCCCATCTGCTCTTCCCTATCTGTGTTCTTGCAGCAGCAAGAGGAAAACGAGGAAAGTGGAAGAGGAGCAGATTCACTGGATTGCAGTCTCCCTGCAGTCTTTCTTTTGAGATTCTTTGCACCACAGTTTCATAGCTCAACTGTATTAAAAGTGATCGGTATCATTGCACGTGGCAGATAGGTCAAATCCGTAGCCAGGGTACCATGCTAATCATAACTGCCTGCATTAACCCAAGGTAATGTAAGGTTTCCTCACATGCACAGTCAAAGCTCTTCTAAAACTGGCAACGGACCTAAGGTTTTTGTTGCTGTAGCTTCCATGCTTTTGGTCCTCAGCAGACTGTGCAGTCAGTCTTTTGTGTGGCCCCGCTTCGTTCTTCCTCTGGAGAAGGCACGATCAGGGATGTGATTCAGGTACCTCTCAAGGGATTTCTCCTCAGAAAGTTGTCATTATCAACCAGCAGTTGGGCCATTGAGTATTTTCTTCTTAGCACTTAAGATGTTTGATCTCTGGGGGAAAAAAAAAAATTATACTCTGTACATTCTGGAATCTGCCATCACGGTGTGGACTGCAGATTTGAGACACCAGATACACCAAAACACCATTGCTCGTGGGTGTATGGCTGCCTATTCTGCTGTTCACTTAAAGGAATGTATCTGTCATGTCATATCACAACTTAGCTGTATTCTAGCCTAAAAAGCAATCTGAACATAATCCAGAAGATGGCTGTAGCCAGGGCAAAAGACCTCAGACACTGATTCATGAAGAAACTAGGATGCATTGCAGAAACTATGGAGATGCTACATGAATGTAAACTGAATGACATAAAGTTGAGCCAGACATAAACTGATAAAGATGATGTTGTGTAGGCAAATGCTATTACCTTGAAAAGATGTCCAAAAGCTATAGCTTTGAATGGAAAATTCTGATACTTTAGAATCTGTGAGCTTGAGATGTTTGTTTAAAATACAAGCAATGTACTGAAGTCACTTAGGGACTGTTGAAGTGGACGAATCCAAGTTGTCTTTCCACAGTGACACTTGGCAAATGCCAGAAGATTTCAGAATGTAATTGGTTTCAATTATGTGTTCTTAATGAGTTTTAGTCAGCAATTTGTTATCAGATGTGTATCGTTGCTTATCTTTGTCCAGTACCTAAATTCAGCTATTAATGGAAAAAGACAAGGAATGTGACAATTAGTGTAAAAGGCTACTGACAGCAATTTTGATCCTAGAAGGATATTTTCCCAAAATTTCATTAATTGCACATCTCTGTAGACAGAGGTCTACTGCATATGACATGAACACTACTAATAACTGACCTGTGACTTAAAATATTTTCAGTTGCCATTAATTTTTTTAAGGGATTGTCATCTTTAGCCAGGCTTGGGTTTCTTTCAAAGGGACCTCATTGGATAAAATTGAATAAGGAGAAAAGGCAAATTTCTGACAGTAATCTGGAACCAAGAAAAATACGAGCAACTAACTGTGAAGTAACCTAATGGTTTTCTTTGATGTACTAGTTGAATGAAGAGTGGTAAAGACCATACAAGCAAAAAGTTGTTAGGTTTACAGTGGAAGAGCTACACGCTGATCAGCAAGCACATAATATTCTTTACTTAGTTAACAGGATTATTTTCAGTGTAGATGACAATTAGAACTTATAAGGGTGTCAGGCTCCTCAAAAACATGTGTTTTCTATGTCTGTGTGTATGTATGACTGGATTGTTAAACACTGGTGTCCATATTTTTATCTTCATATTTTCAGGAATTAAATTGTTACGGTATAGACCATTGAGACACCTAAGCACAAGATAAGTACAATTAGGGGCTGTCTTCATGTTTCATCCCTCTTAAAAATCTGTGCTAGAATAGGCATCTTCACACTGACTCTTTATGCGACCTGGGAAAGAAGTATGTCTCCCACTAACATAGCTAATATTCATGTCCGTGGGGCTATGTATTGGAGTCATAAGTACAGGTGGTAGGGTTGTAGATCTCATGGGACATGAGATGGGAATGTGTGAATAAACCAGGCAACTATTTCTTATGTTTTGTTTATAAATGTATCATAAAGCCCTTAAGGGTGGCATTGTGCAGAAATTAGTAATGAAAATGATCGCCTGCTGCTCTGCAAGATGTTGAGGGCACAGAGACTCCTTTTTATAGCAATAATTATCCATGTCTGTTCTCTCATAGCCAAGATTTCCAAACAAGGTTATTTGATAATTCCAAACCGAACAGTGATCGTCTTCTTAATCCACCCTGTGATATTCTGTTTTCCTTTATTCTTTGGAGAAGAGTTTATTATATTCTTCCAGCAATTCTCATCTTACTCTGTTTTGGCAAGAAATATTTTTTCAGATAGGCCACCTTTGTCACATTCAGATTGCTGGTTATGAAGATAATGTGGCAATGATGATTCATGTTGCTAAGCTTAGCATTTTGCTAAAAAGAAACCGCCCAGAATTTTACCCTATTTTTTTATTGCATCGAGTGATATTTTTGCTAATTGTCTCTCTTGCACCAATTATTTATTTTGAAGTTGTTTTTGGCACAGTGTCATTTTGGGCCCGAATTCTTTACTATTTCCAGGGTTAGCCCAGTTGTCACTAGGGAGATTGCTCGTGTAATGAAGAAATCAGATTTGGCCAAAAAATGTGATCTCCTATTTCTAAGAAGCCTGTTTAAAGATACACTTAATCTCAGAAGTGTATTACTGTAATATAATTTAATTGTCCTATTTAATTTATTCTCATTTACCTTGTTTTATAAATATTTTAAGAAGCCTGAAAGAAGAGGGCTGTACCTTAGAGTATAACTATTGACTAAGGACACAACATTCATTATTTTTTGGCTGCTGTTCAAGCACTTTTGTATGTAATTGTTCTCACTTCTGCTTATTCTGGTTTGATTTTGAGTGTTGTCTGGTATGTGTAATTCCAAGGCAATTGCAGATGGGACATTGAAAAAAAAAATCTGGAAGGAAATCATCCAATTTTTGAAATCAATCCATTATCAAGCAGAGTTAGTACCGTTCTTGTTAATGCATTTGTTCATTTCAAGATGTTTAGCCATTAATTCTTCTGAGATTAATCAAGTGGTAAATCAGTTAACATCAGTGACATCTTGTCTGGATCTGGGACCCACATGGCTAGCAAACAACTATTTACTCACTTAAGATCCAATTTTGACATGTTTTACAAATATTTGACCAATTCTGTGATTTTCCCAGATGCTTAAAAATTGGCTGCTAGACTATCTTGTTAAAAAAGAAAAAAAATCCCTCATTTCTCCAAATGAACTGCTATTTTGACATCGTTCCAATTTTTTTTTTTGAGTTGTTGTTGAAGTTTCTGAAAAACTTACAGGCAAAAAATTGCAGACCTATTTTATTTCAAAGGAGGTGTCTACTGTAGAAAGAAATTTTCAATCTGGCAGTAGCTCAATTCTTAGTATAGTGGAAGTCCTTTAGTAGGCTACAGAAATTGTTTTAAATATTGTTCTTATGCTGGTTTTACGTTCTTATCTTTTAGATACTAATACACCCAAACTGCCATCCCTTCAGAAAAAACAAAAATCTTATTAATTATACAGTAAGCAAGCAGATTTGGAGGTTGCATAAGAGATAGATTGATTTAACTATATACCATGTCATGTCCTGGAAATCAGATGTTTGATCAAGTTTTTCTGCCCCAGAAATTATTACATTAATTTTTATGTTTAGATAAGGATGGTAGATAAAACAGTGAATTACTCACTTCTCAAGATCTGCCATAATTATTGATTTTAGAAGTAAACCAGGATTCTGAAACATTATCTCATTTGCTGACTGAGTGGCTAAATCCAATTTATGAGAGGTTAGTATTATCAAGTGAAGACTACTATACCTTTAGATCCTTTATCTAGGCATATTTAGATCCGCCATTAAATCCATCATTCCTCTTTACATAATCAGCTGAGCATGCCCTTTATTGACTCTCTCCTTCAGAAGTTGAGAGAAGTATTTTAGTGCCTTATTTTTCACCTGTGGCATGGACAGCTTCTTTTATAGAATAACAAATTGTCTAGTTTCCAGATTATAAAGAATGCAGCTCTTGGGATTCCTGGAGATCTTCCTGAAGGCCTGATACATGTTTTTCTAAGAGTTTACACAGGCTCACAGTGAAATTCCTGAGCTGGTATAAAACCTTATTGACTTTTTTTTTCTTGAAGCATGTTACATGACTGTCCAAGCATACCATATCTACAAACCCTTAATGCTGCTTACATTCCATTACACTTTTTTCTTCTTCTTTTTTTTTTTTTTTGGCAGTTATTTTACCAGCTCAGCTGGATAAAAAATTACTGTCATTCTAGTCCAACTGTTGAGTGTGAGAAATTCCACTTTAAGAAACAAAAAGTATCTATGGGCATATTAATGCTTTAATAAATGCCTAGGGTCAGAAGGCATCAGCTCTCCTTAAAAATAACAGAATAATTTAAATATGGGAATACCTTTATATCTTGCAGACAAAGCCAGAGAGAAATTAAATGGCTATGAATTGATACAGCTTGTGAAAAAATTTTAAAAATTCTAGCTACAGTTAGTGTGATACACTTAAAAATCATCTTCCTTCTTCAGATTATTCCATCTTCTCTTCCTGTTTCAACAAAATTGTAGACAGGGCTTTCTGTGTTGACTCTAGAAGAATACATGCCACTTCCTGTTGCTTCCCAGCTGTAGGTCAAAAGTTGTTAGGCTACCTTAGCATACCCCTGGTCCACACACCTACTGGGAAGTGTTCTGCAATGGAACAGACACACTCAGGACTAAAAACATACTAATGCAGAGGAAATGAGAAAAATAGGTATAGTTAAATGGTTTGGTCCCTGACTTTGCATTACTCCTTACAATCTTGTTATGTAATGGAATTCTGACATTTTTAGGCAAATCTTCTTTGTTTTCAAGCATATAGATTATAAGGTAAGTAAAATGTGTAAAACTCAGTTATTGTGAGTTACTGTCCTATACGTCACAAGTTTTTCTCTCCTGTGTGGAATTACAGACCATGGTTCAGAAATTGGTTTTCATTTTCAGTAATTTCACTAACACAGATGAACTTCTGTTGGTTAATACCTATGAATTTATGTCTGCATGTGCAGACTGTAGGCTAGGAGCAAGTTTTTCTATAAACAAGCTGACTGCAGGTTTGCAATAACTTCTGTGTCCCTAAAGTTGCAGCTTGTGGAAGGTGAAATTTATCATCTGAAAACCTAAATTGATGCATCTAGGATGAAAAAGAAGGCCCTTGTTTTTTAATTGATTATCGCATATATTCGCTAATTGCTTCCTAATAGCTTGAATTCACCTCACAGGGTAAACAGGATTCTACTTTCATATCTAAGTGCCATAAAGCACCAATTACTCGAGCACTGATTACTCAAGTATTTCCAAAAAGATGCACTTTTGACAAAACAAGCTCTGGAAGATGTGAAACAATGTGTGTGGGATGCCAATCCACACACCATTCATTTGTGTACATCAGAGAGATGAGTGAAAATTTTCTATGCCTTTTACTTTCAGGGGGACTTAGAGAAAAAGAAATTTCTTCATTTTCATTGTTATCTTGTGTCCCAAAGGAGTTTCTCATTGAAATTTGTAGTAACTCGACTATGTGTCTGTTAAAAGTGTAGAGTCACTCCATGTGATGGCAATATCCCACTCACCCCAGAAAGTGACCCACTCACAGTCGCCCATGGGTTGACCTTCTCCATGCACATAGAGCTGTTGCATTCCTGTCATTTCTCCCTGACAGTGGAAGCAGACCCCAAGCATCACGACTTAAGGATAAGTGCTGAGAAGGCGGCAGTTGTCCGCCAGCCCAGGTGACTTCTTGGGCTGGGAGGCACAAGAGCATGTGATAACAAAGTGAACCAAGGTTTTCAGTGATTGCCTAGACCCAGTTCTGGGTCTGATATACTTAATTCTGGTCTATCTTCATCATTACAACTGAGTGGAGTTGTGCCATCTGTTCTAAAGGGACAGATAGTGATACTCTCAGAATGATACTGAGTGACTGGTGTTCTCCACTGCAGTACTTTTTTCCTCTTCATTATTTAGTGGTTCAGTTTATCATTCCCTCTAATAAACTCCATTTGTTAATTGGAATGTTATTCGTCTTCTTACAGGTGAAAGAAAAAATTCCCAAATGATGTCCATGTACCTTTAGATCGTCTTTTAAGACAAGAAATTCTCCTTGGGTTCTATCTAAGAGAAACAAGAAAACTATACTCCATAAAGATTTGCTCTAGCCCTACAAGACAAGTGGTTGTTAATGTCATAGTGAGGACACAAACATCATCTTGTTTCACCTTCCCAGTGGACAGGTTGTTAGGGCTCCCTCAAAGAAATACATATCTATGCCGTCAGGCAGTTGCTGTGTAGCTATGTTCAGATTCTGTTCTGGCTGCTTGGTCTTCTTGAAGAATACACATAGACCCTCAGTGAATTCCCACACAGGGGGTATTAGAGAAATGAATTAGAGAAATGAATAGCAATAGAGGCACCTGAAATAGCTTCAGTAGGAACTGAAAGTCTAGAAGAATTGCCAGGTTGAGCATGCAGTTAATAGGATTTAGTAGAGCTTTTCAGCAAGCCAACACTTTGAGCTTTTTTCCTTTGCAGTGGTCAAGGTAGATAACATACAGTAGTTGGTGGTCATACAGATTACCTCTCTGTGAAATGTACTCCTTCCTCTTCCCTTAAGTTTTATATAATATTATTATATATCATTATAGTCTGCTTAATGCAAAACTCACAGCTGTATAAATAATTTCCTGTGGTAATTCTTTAAAATTAGGACTTCTTTTGAATGGAGCAAAGGAAAGCAGAGAAGAGAAACAAGGGTTATTTTGGTTTGGATCTTTTTTAGCTTGCGTAACCTTGTATCCCTACATTCTGGTAAAATATGTCTGATCTGTGACTGTTGTCTTTCCCCTTTCTCATAGTCCATTTCTGACCTGGAGAGACATACAGCATATTATTGTCAGGACTTCACGTGCAGGACATCTGAATGCTAACGACTGGAAAACCAACGCGGCTGGTTATAAGGGTGAGAGCTTCCTTTCTTCTTTGCCATCAGAGGCAACATCTTACCTGATACTTTTGAAGAAGAAATAGTCTCAAGTAGTTTGTTTGACGCTGTGTTGTGCATAGCTTTGAGACCTTTTAGGCTGAAACTGTAAAGGCGCATCTTCTCTTTTAAAAGGAATAGCTCTTAGAATGACTAAACCCAAAAATAGCAGCTACAGAATGCATTGGCCAGATCTTCTTAGTCCCTGTCAGTCCTGTTTCATGCACTGCTAGCAGAAACCTAAGCAAATTGGGGTTTATTTCATTTTTCGTTCTGTAGCTAGTATTCTGATAAAGTAGTCTTGAGTTGGAGATACAGGAGTTTCTGGTTTCAGACCATGTTTTCATTCAGAATTGTTGACAATTTTTATTAAAAATAACAAAATGGTATTTTCAAATTTTTATTTTATATTATTTGCCCTAGGTTATTTATATTTAAGATTTCTGTCAGATTTAGGATAAAATCAAATCTTGAGCTGTCAGGATTTTAATGGTACAGAAATCATACTATTCAGTCCGCTGTCAAGTAGGTTTTAAATTTTTGTACAGTCTTGTAATTTTATATTAAAGCTACATCTTTTTATCTTTTTTTCTCTTTTGTAATGCAAGCAGACATAAATACTTGTGCCATTAAATAAGATACATATTTTCAAGGTGGTTCAAAACTCGACCTTGAATCCATACAACATTGTATTTTAACACAGATTGGCTTCTGGTTCCCATTCACTAAATTCTTACTACCTTCAGTTTGGATTTCTTCTAAAAAAAAACCTCAGAATGGCTTATTTCGGGTTTTCTTTTCACGAGAATTCCACTCAAGACTACAGTTCTTCTTTTAACATGAGATTTGAACTGTTTTATGCTGGGAGCTCCTGTGAGAGGAATGTTATATACAAGAAACATCAAATCTTTACCCTGGTTTCACTTTAAAACTGAAGCCTAGCTTTAATCTATTTCAGATCAAGTACTGCTACTATAGAGGATCTTTAATATATCATTCTGACCTATGACATTTCTGCTGCAATGGAATAGAAACCAAAACAAGAAAATTTGATTTTTGGATCCAAACTAGGCTCTAACTACAGAGGGTAGATGTAGAAATGGGTACTTGACTCAAACCCCATCATTACACTGGGGGCTGATCTGTTGGAGGGCAGCTCTGGGGAAAAGGACCCTGGAGTCCTACTGGACAACAGGATGACCATGAGCCAACAGTGTGCCCTCACAGCCAAGGCCAACGGCATCCTGGGGTGCATTAAGAACAGCGTGGCCAGCCGGTCAAGGGCAGTTATCCTCCCCCTCTGCTCTGCGCTGCTGAGGCCTCACCTGGAGTGCTGTGTCCAGTTCTGGGCTCCTCAGTTCAAGAAGGAGGACAAAGAACTACTGGAGAGGGCCCAGCACAGGGTCACTGAAATGATGAAGGGCCTGGAGGACCTTCTGTATGAGGACAGACTGAGAGAGCTGGGTCTGTTTAGCTTGGAGAAGAGGAGGCTGAGGGGGGATCTTATCAATGCTTATCAAGAGGGGTGTCCAGGGACAGGACGAGGGGCAATGGCCATAAACTGGAAAACAGAAGGTTCAACCTGAACATGAGGAAACCCTTCTTCACTGTGAGGGTGACAGAGCCCTGGAACAGGCTGCCCAGAGAGGTGGTGGAGTTTTCTTCCCTGGAGACTTTCCAAAGCCACCTGGGCTTCTTCCTGCGTGATCTGGTGTGTGATTTTCCAGCACAACATCCGTCTTCCCGCACAACATTCTTGTCTCTAA